>NW_027519162.1:12500-26311 GCF_043159265.1 Tasmannia lanceolata
TTATCTAATAATGGAAACAGCAACCCTAGTCGCCATCTCCATATCTGGTTCACTTGTAAGCTTTACTGGGTACGCCTTATATACCGCTTTTGGGCAACCCTCTCAACAACTAAGAGATCCATTCGAGGAGCACGGGGACTAGTTGAAATAATGAACCTCCCATATTGTATTGGGAGGCTCATTACTTCAATTGAGATAATAAAAAATCATTTCATCCTTTTTGTCGGAACCTTAGGTGGTTCTCGAAAAAAGATAGCGAAAAAAATTATCCCTAGAGTCGAGACTAACAGGAATGTATAAACCAATGCTTCCATGGATTCGATCGTGGTTTACAATTATAGCTTCCACACCTGTGCATTTGGGAACATTTCCCAGATAAAGTAAAGAAAGGGCAAGAGTCAAAGAAAAGGCGATGATTAAAATCAAGATTTCTACGGTACCCTAACCTTATGTCAAATCAAAAAAAAATCAAATAGAGGCAAAAGACGCTAGAGTAATGTTGTATCAGACTACTTGTCGCCTTGTAGTTGGATCTCCAAGTTTTTGGAATGTTCCAAATTCCACTTGAGCATCCAAATCAGGGTCAATACCAGCAAAAACATCTCTGAACAAGGTTCTAGCCCCATGCCAAATGTGTCCGAAAAAGAAGAGCAAAGCAAACGTAGCATGTCCAAAAGTAAACCAACCCCTTGGACTGCTACGAAAAACACCATCGGATTTCAAAGTAGCACGATCTAATTCAAAAATTTCACCCAATTGGGCACGTCTAGCATATTTTTTCACAGTAGCAGGATCGCCATAACTGACCCCATTGAGTTCGCCACCATAGAACTCAACAGTTACACCTACTTGTTCGACACTATACTTCGATTCTGCCCTTCTAAAAGGAACATCCGCTCTCACAATTCCGTCTCCGTCTACCAAAACCACCGGAAATGTTTCAAAAAAAGTAGGCATACGACGTACAAAAAGCTCATGCCCCTCTTTATCTCTAAAGATGGGGTGTCCTAACCATCCAACAGCTATTCCATCCCCATTGTCCATTGAGCCTGCTCTGAATAATCCCCCCTTCGCCGGATTATTACCGATGTAATCATAAAAAGCTAATTTTTCGGGAATTTTAGACCAAGCTTCCGATAAACTCAGATTTTCGGCTAGCCCGGCTCCAACTCTTCGATATATTTCTTGCTGGAAGTATCCCTGATCCCACTGATAACGAGTGGGACCAAATAATTCTATGGGAGTAGTTGCTGAACCATACCACATAGTTCCAGCAACGACGAAAGCTGCAAAAAAGACAGCAGCGATACTACTAGAAAGTACAGTTTCAATATTGCCCATACGTAATCCTTTGTATAAACGTTGGGGCGGGCGGACACTAAGATGGAATAGTCCCGCCAATATCCCCAATGTCCCCGCTGCAATATGATGAGAGGCTATTCCTCCCGGAACAAAAGGATCAAAACCTTCTGCGCCCCACGCTGGATTTACAGATTGTACTTTTCCGGTTAGACCATAAGGATCGGACACCCATATTCCAGGACCATACAAGCCTGTTACATGAAATGCGCCAAACCCAAAGCAAGCCACCCCTGAGAGAAATAAATGAATTCCAAAGATCTTGGGCAAATCCAAAGAGGGTTTTCCCGTACGTTCATCACAGAATATTTCTAGGTCCCAATACACCCAATGCCAGATGGCTGCTAAGAAGCACAAGCCAGAAAACACAATATGTGCCCCAGCCACACCTTCGTAACTCCAAATACCCGGATTCGTTATAGTTCCTCCTGTGATACTCCAACCACCCCATGAATTGGTTATCCCTAAACGAGTCATGAAGGGTATAACGAACATACCTTGTCTCCACATTGGATCAAGGACGGGATCAGAGGGATCAAAAACGGCTAATTCGTATAGAGCCATCGAACCGGCCCAACCAGAAACTAGAGCTGTATGCATTATATGGACAGAAAGTAACCGACCGGGATCATTCAATACGACGGTATGAACACGATACCAAGGCAAACCCATGGAAATACCCCTTATTTTATCAAAGAAAAAATAGACACTATGTAACTTTATCACATTGGAAAAGACTGATTGATGCTATGGACCTCGCCTTTTCAGTGGATTATCTCAAAGCAAGAGTTAATATTTATTCCGTTCCATTGGTAATAATTTAACAATTCTGTTCGTAGGAACAAAGAGAAGCAGATCTATTCTATACTCGATAAGTACCAATACGCAATGGGGGGATTGATCCTATTTTTGTGAGCGAATGCATAGATACTTGTTCATCCTTCGAACGATCCATTTGTACGAATTTTCCTTTATTCAACCCGTCTTCTCCATGAACCTTCCAATCTATGGATAAAATACGATAAACGACAATATTATGAAGACAATAAACCCATTGTTACGTTTCCACATCAAAGTGAAATAGAGTACTTAATTTTTCTTTCATTTTATGCCTATTGGTGTTCCAAAAGTACCTTTTCGGAGTCCTGGAGAGGAAGATGCAGTTTGGGTTGACGTATAGTGCGACTTGTCAGACATATTGGGTCATATGGGATTTCCCCGTTCTCTCCCCCGATCGAGATATCCTCTGTTTCACCCAAGAAAGATTGATTAAACCATCAATAATTCAATTCGGAGCGTGAAGTGCAATGCAATTAGATCAATTTATTTGTTGGTTGGGGATCAATATTCTCAATTAGAAGAATTTATGGTTGGCTTGGACCAATAAAATGAAGTATCCAGGCTCCGTTCAAAAAATACCAAATTGGTAATCTATGTATGATTACTACTCGTATCATAAATGATCCCTATTTATACCTCTAAAACTACCAATTAATGGAATAATATGATTAGTCGAATATTTGGCGGAAGGCATGAACATGAAAACGAATTGAAAAAAAAAAAGAAGTCGGAACAAAAAGAAGCGGTACTGTGATCATTTGTCCTATATGTGCAAATAGAATTCGGGCAGATCTTTACCCGGAGTAGAGCATAAACCTAAAAGAATTGAAGAGGCCCATTTAGGAACAAGAAAATTACATCGTGATTTGGATCTCGATGAAAGAATACATCAATGAGGGGTTAGTTCGATAAGTTCAATGAATTCTTTTTTTTTTTTCGCAATTTTGATTTTTTGAACCGTATGCATCCAAAGGTGCGTGTGCGGTTCCTAAGGGATACAATTTTGTCCTAATCAACCGACTTCATCGAGAAAGATTACTTTTTTTAGGACAAGAGGTTGATAGCGAGATCTCGAATCAACTTGTTGGTCTCATGGTATATCTCAGTATAGAGGATGATACCAGGGATCTGTATTTGTTTATAAACTCTCCCGGCGGATGGGTAATACCAGGAATAGCTATTTATGATACTATGCAATTTGTGCCACCAGACATACATACAATATGCATGGGATTAGCCGCTTCAATGGGATCTTTTCTCCTAGTCGGAGGAGAAATTACCAAACGTCTAGCATTCCCTCACGCTTGGCGCCAATGAGTTTTTTTTTATTTGAGAAAAAAAAAAGAAGACTATGCCTTCGCCATATGGAATATGAATAATAAGTAATAATAGCATGGCACTTCGAGTTCGATATGAGCAAACTATTATTTTTTTTTCATAACATAACATGAGATTATATATCGAGATAGTAGTATGAAACAAAGGTTATTTACGATTTGATCTTATGTATCGGGGGTCCATTTCAGCGTCACAAACCTTTTTTTTGCTTTCACACCAGAAGCCTCTTTCCGATATTTATGTTATGAAAGAGTACGAAAATGAAAAAAAAAAAAGATCATTTTTTCCTTATTTGATCGGATCATAAAGAAACTTTGGGATTGCTGAATCACAGACGAGATAAATATATAAAGCAACGGAACCATCATAGTATTTTTTGACTCCTCCGAAAGGAAAGATGGTAAATGGATCATTCAACGATCTGGGTCTGATGGATTCTATTTGTCTCTTTCTTCGATGGAAGGGAAAAGGAAATTCCATTGCGGAGCCGTATGCAATGCATAAAAGATGCCTGTACGGTTGTTCAATTCTAATTCTATCTTTTTATTCTTGTTATTCTTTATCCCTTCCCTTCGACCGATCGTGCGAGATAGAGGAACCGTTCATTATGTTATATCATCAGGGTTATGATCCACCAACCTGCTAGTTCTTTTTATGAGGCACCCACAGGAGAATTTATCCTGGAAGCGGAAGAACTACTGAAACTCCGCGAAACCCTCACAAGGGTTTATGTACAAAGAACCGGCAAGCCTTTATGGGTTATATCCGAAGACATGGAAAGGGATGTTTTTATGTCAGCAACAGAAGCCCAAGCCCATGGCATTGTTGATGTTGTCGCGGTCGAAAATACCGGGGATTTCACATAAATTCTTGATTCCATTTCGAACCATAATTCGAATGAGCCGTGATTTGATATTTTATCTTCTTAACCTGGTAAAATATTATATGAAATGGAAGTAATTCATAATCATCCGGTTAGGATCGATCTAAACCAGCCCATTCTGTATACGATTCAGCATGCCAACTATTAAACAACTTATTAGAAACACAAGACAGCCAATCAAAAATGTCACGAAATCCCCTGCCCTTCGAGGATGTCCTCAGCGTCGAGGAACATGTACTAGGGTGTATGTGCGACTCGTTCAGATCATGATCTGGAACAAATGAGACGATTTTTCCAGTATCAATGACCAGTACCAATGAGTAGGATAGAATGGAAGAACTCCATTCCATTCACTATCTCAAAATAAAGATCTATCATATACCTCTATTGTGTATGGAATTTATGGTTTCCATTGGTGCAAATCCAATCACCTCGATTTGAGATGAAAATCAATTCCCCATTGGTAGCAAATGGTTATCCATTAAGCGGGGAAAATAGTATTTTAAAAGCAGAAAGATTATGCTTCTACTCTTGCAAGAACGGACTAACAGGGTTAGCTACCTAGCCAACCTTCATAATTAAATGCCGTCACTGTATGGATGGATCTCATTGTGAAAAGACCTATATACTGGATAATTTTATGGGTAGAGCCAAAGAGTGTGAACTGTACAAGTTACTAATAACATTGATTAAATGGGGGAAGGAGCTCCGGTGTATAGAGAGGACCTCACCGTTTAAGAAGTAATCATAGAAACGATGGAAGCCACTATTTATTTATTTCTCCATTTTTCTCTATTTATTACTACCTATTTACTAGATATTTTATATCTAATATCGGTACAATTTCTTATTCCGAGGTGAAATGCCTGGAAGAAATCAAAAATCGTGGTTGGGAAGGTCATAGTAGCAAAAGCCATTGGAATTTTTATTTTATACATCGGAAGAATCCGTTTTGTTACTAATAAACTAGGGGAGGGGAAAAGAATGACTGAAAGAAAAGAAATCAATTAGTTATTCATCAAGGTTTCATTTGATTCAATGACCAGAGTTAGGCGGGGATATATAGCTCGGAGACGTCGAACAAAAATTCGTTTATTTGCATCAACCTTTCGAGGGGCTCATTCAAGACTTACTCGAACTACTACTCAACAGAAAATGAGAGCTTTGGTTTCCAGTCATCGGGATAGATGCAGGCAAAAGAGAGATTTTCGTCGTTTGTGGATCACTCGGATAAATGCAGTAACTCGTGAAAATGGGGTATCCTATAGTTATAGTCGATTAATGCACGATCTGTACAAGAGGCAGTTGCTTCTTAATCGTAAAATACTTGCACAAATAGCTATATCAAATAGGAATTGCATTTACATGATTTCAAATGAGATTATCAAATAAGGCGACTGGAACGAATTCACCGAAATGATTTAAACGGAGTTCCCCGGAGAATGAACTCCGGGAAGGTAGAGTAGAAATGAATATGATAAATATTAGAAATGAACGAACACTTTTCAATAAAAAAAAATATTTTTTCTTCCCCATTCATTCTTTTTTTTTTTTTCTTACGACGCGACAATCAAGTATCTCGGCTTTTTCGAACAAAACCTCAATCTGAGTTTGAATTCCAATTAGAGTTTTGATTCAATTGAGAAGTAGGCCTATTTATTTCTGGTTTTAGGACCAGCAGTTCTAGGGGTCGACTCGGTTCTTTCAAATTGTTTCTCATTATTAAGAAAAGGTAACGAAGATAAAATACGAGCTTGTTTTATAGCAATAGTAATTAATCGTTGTTGTTTCAAGGTCAATCTATTCACTCGTCTAGATAATATTTTTCCTTGTTCACTAATAAATCGACTAATTAAACTCATATTTCTATAATCAATTCGATCCCCCGATCCAATTGGGGGCAAACGCCTACGAAAAGATCGCTTGGATTTACGAAAGGGTCGCTTGGATTTATCCATGATTTATTCCTTATCTCTAAAATCTTATTTCTTCATTCATTTCGGTTTCGGATCCGACCGAAATAGTAATAGTACTTGATTTGTTTATATTTTATATATCTATCTATATGTAATTTTGTCCTGTTCCTTGGAAGGGTGGAACAGACATTCTATTCTGTTCGATCTATTTCTTTATCTCCCCATGAATCGTATGCTTGTAACAATAAGGACAGAATTTTCTCAAGTCCAATCGACTAGGCGTATTGTGTCGATTCTTTTGAGTAATATATCTGGAAATGCCCCGCGATTCCTTATTTAAATCATTTCGGACACAACTGGTACATTCCAAAATAACTCTTATTCTGACATCTTTACCCTTGGCCATGAACCTCCTTTGGATTTTGGATTCCCTCCACTCTTCTATTTTCGATCTGAATCGAAGAATACGAAAAGAAGGAAAAATAAATAGAAGTTGCTAACTGATAACTCGAAATCCAATTATGAAAGATTTCGCTGCAATCAATAGAGTAATAATAAGTAATACAATTATTTCTAACTATCCATTATTTCTAATCCCAGTCAGTATTTCATTTACTATCTTGTATGCTCTTGAACAGCCTGTCCTAGACCCACATTTCTATTTCTGTTCTCCCTCTATTAATTCTATGCTGAGCCCGAGTTTCGCTGAGGTTTAATCCACTTTTCTTTCTCTTTCCTTCCTAAACAACTTAAAAAAAAAATTCAAAAGGGTGGATTAGTCACAGAGAATTTGTTGTATCTCTAATCTTCTTCACCCCTTCCCATGTCAATAACTAGAATGAAAAAAAGGGGAATGTCAACGCATCTGGGAATAAACGATTGATCTCTATCAATAGACCTGCTAAAGACCCGAACCATAGCGTAGTTAGCACAGGTGCCACGGAGAGATATGTTTTTATATCTCGCATTGAAAATCCTCCTTCTTTATTGGAATACATATATGATCAGATGTATCTGTAGCTAAAGATCACTTGTATTTGTACACGAAATCCCTAATCCCGAACTAAAATGAAAATGAATATGTACAATAATCCGGTGGATTAGATCTACTTGTCCCTAAAACAGAAAAAGATGACCCTTTCTTACTGAGCATTACCGATAAATATTCATTTTTTTATACGTTAGGTTTCATATGTATATAATTCTTTGATTATATGAAATCAAAAAGAAGAAATGGCAAGAGAAATTGTCTCTAGATATTAGGAAATAACGATGTGGAAAACAAGACAAGGATTCCCTACAATGAAACTGTACAACAATTGAAAGGGATGTAGCGCAGCTTGGTAGCGCGTTTGTTTTGGGTACAAAATGTCACGGGTTCAAATCCTGTCATCCCTACCTATTACTTCTCCTATGGGCAGTAACGAGGGATCAGTTGAGATCGATTCAAATTGGACTGGACTGGACATAATTTTGCATTTTATGATACTACATGCATGCAAGGTGTATTGGGGGTACAAAAAGAATCCCTTTCTTTACAGTTGTATCTCCTGTCATAAGAAAGCGCTCTTAGTTCAGTTCGGTAGAACGTGGGTCTCCAAAACCCGATGTCGTAGGTTCAAATCCTACAGAGCGTGATTCTGTTTTTGTAATGTTGAATCACAATAAAATAACTTTACTAACTTGAACTGCAACCTGAATTTGACCTCCTGCAGCTTAAGAAGGAGGTCAATCAAAAAAGAGATGTTACTCAATCAAAGGTCCAACTGATCTCCGCGTCTGTATTGTAAATATGCAGTTACGAATAATCCGGCCAAAGTAATAGGAATTAGACCTAAGACGATTCCAAATAGAAAAACTTCAATCATTTCAATTTGTTGGAAAGGGTAAAAATAGAGGTAATATCTATCCCTAAATATTACTCCGAATCACCCATGAATCTCAATGATCAAGAATTGGTAATTAACGCGGGAAGGAACTATCGAATACCTGAAATCTCACAGAACTATTTATTTTGATGAATTATTCATTCAATTAATTTCAAATAAGTCGTATCTTGCTCAGACCAATCAATAGAGCTGGGGTTATAGTTGAAGCAGCTAGTAGAAAACCGAAATAACTAGTTATAGTGGGCATGAAGGAGCTAAATGAGATACGTTCTTTTTTTTTTACATATGTTTATAAAGCACTTACCTAAGTTTCAATTTTTGCGAGATGTGATGATCAGAAAAAATACCAATTGACAGAATCAGTTCCAATTGAAAGTTCTTGATTCATCAGTCATTATAGACGGCACTGACAAAGATAGAGTAGCAGAGGTAGAAAAAAAAAAAAAGATTGATTTATCATCTGTGACATCTACCAATGTCGGGATTTCAAATCAACAGATTCATTGAGCAACTCGTGAGTAAAGTAATAGTCAGAAGAACTGTGTCGTGTAACTTCATTCAAAAATGAAATTATCTTTGAATAACTATAGAATAAAAGAATTGGATTTCAAAAGAATTTCCATTTTGACCATTTATTTCTTTTCTTTTTCAATTTATCAATTCCTATTATCCTTTTAGGTTCCACAGTCTGTCTTTCCATATCATGGAGTTCCATCCTTGTAGCTAGGTCAAGAAGGAACCTTTGGATCTAATCCAGTAATGGTTGCATCACGAATATTGATTGTTCAAACTATTTATTGTTTCTTCTCTTTCTTTCATCGAATACTATCTACTACTGTAGAACCAACCAATTACTTGAAATGAAAGGATTAGAAAAAAAGAAAAATATCTTTTCTACAACCATGAGAGGGGATTTCTATATTTTGCATCTAATTGAATTGTGTGGAATATGATAATCTCGTTCATTAATTATTAGAACTAGAACCCGTTGACTCAAACTTTACTAAGAACTTCAGTTTCTAGTCCAAAGCCAATACTTGAAACCCTATACTACAGAAATTTGATCAATTTTTGATTGAATGACACGCGGTTCCGCATAGACAAGTAACAAGAAAGGAAAAGGGGAATTATGTACCATTTCTTTTCGATACTGATTGAAACTGCGTTGCTGTGTCAGAGGAAGGATAGCTATACTGATTCGGTATACTCTAAATACACCTTCGGTACAATATTGACGATCTCACAAAGATGAAATATCAGTAGTTTTCCATTTACTGATCCCATCTTTCAAGGAATCGATCCCCCTTTGACTGTACAAGAATATGTGGAGCTCAGCATGTCTGGAAGCACGGGAGAACGTTCTTTTGCTGATATTATCACCAGTATTCGATACTGGGTTATTCATAGTATTACTATACCTTCCCTATTCATTGCGGGTTGGTTATTCGTCAGCACGGGTTTAGCTTATGATGTGTTTGGAAGCCCTCGGCCAAACGAGTATTTCACAGAGAGCCGACAGGGGATTCCATTAATAACTGGCCGTTTTGACCCTTTGGAACAACTCGATGAATTTAGTAGATCCTTTTAGGAGGCCTCAATGACCATAGATCGAACCTATCCAATTTTTACAGTGCGCTGGTTGGCCGTTCACGGACTGGCTGTACCTACCGTTTCTTTTTTGGGGTCAATATCAGCAATGCAGTTCATCCAACGATAAACCTAATCTGAATTATAGAGCTACGACACAATCAAACCCGAACGAACAAAATGTTGAATTGAATCGTACCAGCCTCTACTGGGGGTTATTACTCATTTTTGTACTTGCTGTTTTATTTTCCAATTATTTCTTCAATTGAGAGAAAGAAAGAGAATAGTAGGAATTCTCTTATCCCATTCGGAAGGATATCATCCTCATAATTATCCATGACTGTTTATGTCTCTAGCATGACCACTTGATGAAATGTGGAGGGAAGCGGGGTAAATGGCCGATACTACTGGAAGGATTCCTCTTTGGCTGATAGGTACTGTAACTGGTATTCCTGTGATTGGTTCAATAGGTATTTTCTTTTACGGTTCATACTCCGGATTGGGCTCATCCCTATAGTGATCGGATGAGAACCGGATTGTGGACATGAAAAAGTAAGAACTCAACAGGACCTTACCCCTCGAATCAGACAAAACAAAGAGGGGTAAGGTCCTGTTGAGTTCTTACTCTTCCAGCGAGACTTTGATCCATTTCATAACATAAAGGTTGGAAATTCATTCAGTCAACATAAGAAGAATATTTGATTCGTAGAAATGACAAAACGGATCCTTTGCTTCGATCCGATGTTTAAAACCACCCCATTCCTTTGTTTCTAATGATGTTTTTGAAGAATTTAATCCCTTGATTGTCATAGTATCTGTTCCTCTATAGTATGGACGGACTCTTCCGAAGCAAGAAGAAAGAAGGAATCAATCGATTTTATGGATGACACAATATGGATTTCTACAGATGAGACATTCTTCAAATCAATTCCAATTAGTATGGAAATGAACCTTACTCCATAAATAAAATTTCAAGCAAAAGACACTTAATTTAATGCCCGAGTGTGGTGAAAAAAAAAAAGTGAAAATCTTGGATTTTTGCACATATCCAAATCCTTATTGATTATCTCATCACAGCGAAAATTTGCTTTTTTTTTTTTTATAAGTTCATTGAAGAAGTTCTATTTGCTCAATGAGTGATTCCCCCCGCCCCCCCCTTTTTTTTTGTTTGTCCACTACTGCTTATGAATCTAAAGAAAGAGGTTATAATAGTCCTGGAAAAGAAAATCGTAATCTTTAACGAACAGGATCAAGAATCATTATTATTTCCACACAGGAAAAGGGTGAAAAATTCCTTTTCTTGTGTGGAAGATTAGTAAGACGAGCAATCCCTCCTAGAATCATTTGTTACTTTCATTTATTCCTTGCCATTTATTTTCTTCCTTGCCTATTATCTAATAGAATTCGATTCTATTAGGTACAATAGAATCAAAAACTATTGATGCATTACATGGCATTTATAATCTGGGATTAAGAGGCCTGGCATAGTCACACCACTCCAATTTTTTTTTTGAAAAAAAAAAAAATGTCAAGTAGCCTTCTTCAGAATATACATATTATTACTAGGAACGGGGCACAAACAATTCCTGACATCTCGCCGAAAAACAGTATAAAGAAAAAAGCTTTTCATTATTTTTTTGATCATACATAATTGCATCGATCAACAATAGTTCGTCTCTTTTTACCAATTTGATGGATCCATGTATCTAGAAATTCATTTCGGACAATTGAACCTTCTCAAACTGTTTCTTTTTAAGAACCAAAAAGATTTGTGCCAGAATAACAGATACCAAAAAGAACAACAACCCTTGGACACGTAATGGATCTTGAAGTACTATTTCTGCATCTCCCTGACCAAATCCACCCACATTAGGATTACTCGTTAATGGTTGATCAAGCTTGATAGATTCACCCTCTGAAACAAGAAGTTCCGGTCCTGGAGGTATAATATCAATTACTTGGTGTCCATCCGATGCATCAGCTATGGTTATTTCATACCCCCCTTTTTCTTTACGTACTATTCTGCTTACTATACCCGCTCCTGTAGCATTATAGACTGTATTGTTACTCTTACCCCCATCGGGATAAATCTGGCCCCTTCCCCTGTTCCCACCTACGTATATAGGATATTTTAAGAAGTTAACGTCTTTCTTAGTAGCAGGGTCCGGAGAAAGAATGGGAAAGACGATTTCACTATATTTCTGACCAGGAACAGGACCTATCACAAGAATATTTTTTTTAGTGGGGCGATAACTCTGAAAAGACAGAGTGCCTATCTTTTCTTTCATCTCGGGAGAAATACGATCGGGGGGAGCTAATTCGAATCCATCGGGTAAAATAAGAACAGCCCCCACATTCAAAGACCCCTTTTTACCATTAGCAAGAACTTGTTTCAGTTGCATATCATAAGGGATTCTAACAACTGCTTCAAATACAGTATCAGGAAGCACAGCTTGTGGAACCTCAATATCCACGGGTTTATTAGCTAAATGGCAATTGGCACATACAATACGCCCAGTTGCTTCTCGTGGATTTTCATAACCCTGCTGCGCAAAAATAGGATATGCATTTGAAATAGATGTCCTAGTTATTACATATATCATGATCGATACGGAAATGAATCGAGTCATTTGTTCCTTTACCCAAGAAAAGGTATTTCTATTTTGCATGGTCCAATCATTGATCCCGGAAATTTCTACAATAAATTAGGTAGGTAGCTAATATAGTTAGTATAGTATAGTTCCCTATCCACGATTCTGATATTGTACTGGAATAATTGTACTGGAATATAGGAGGAATCGAATTCCCTGGACGGGTAAAAGTATAAAGAGTGGGATTATTTGATTGATATCAGCGGATCAAATGAGTTCTTCATTCATTCATTGAATGATAAATGACTACAAGTGAAGGAGATACACGATTTAAATAATGGAAGATCCAATATTTCAAAATTGTATCTAGAATGACTGGAAAGGTAGAAACAAGACCAGATATAATTTGATCGTTATGGGAAAATCCAAAATCTTTGTAGATCGAGCCAATCATTAGTTCCCAACCATAAGGCGAGTGGAATCCGATACATAAATCAGTTAATAAAAGAATAGAAAAAGCTTTTATTGTGTCACTTAAGTTATAGAGGAATTCCTGAACCCAAGAATTCAAAATGAGAAGTTCTTCATTACCCAGAATAGAATAACCGCTTAGAATAGCGAAACAGATTATATTTGCCGAGAAATCCAAAATGATATGGATATGATCTTCATTGTGCATTTTGATCAATTGTATCGTTTCTTTGTGGATTCCTATACGAAACTTTTGTATCTGTGTCTCCTGGTAGTCCTTTATCATTTCGTCCAACAGGAATAGTTCTTCTAATTCTATGAATCTTTCTAGAACGTTATTTTCTTGAATATCATTCAAAAAAGTTTCGGATTGCCTGGTATTCCACCAATGAGTAACCCAAGGTTCCAGACTTTTATTAAATGAGAGAGAGATCCACCAGGGCAAAAAGACTATAGATGCAAGATATGGGAGGGGAGTCAATGCTTTTTTCTTTTTTGGCACTTTTTTTTTTTCATTGTTTAGTCCTTGGATCTGGAAAGAATATAGAAATAGAATCAAATAAAAATGAAATGAAAAAATAAGGGCCCATTTCAAATGAAAGAAATAATCAAATATTGTTTCCAGATATCCCATGGTCAAATTCGAACCAATTG
This sequence comes from Tasmannia lanceolata, assembly GCF_043159265.1. Taxonomy (NCBI): domain Eukaryota; kingdom Viridiplantae; phylum Streptophyta; class Magnoliopsida; order Canellales; family Winteraceae; genus Tasmannia; species Tasmannia lanceolata. The sequence continues at coordinate 26,029 of NW_027519162.1, forward strand.
CATCTTCATTTGTTCCTTTCGATGAATGCAACCACTTGAAGTAATGAATATTATTCGGATTTTGAGACAAAAAAACTCCCCCTCGATCAATCAATTATTTCGAAATGTTTGGCTGGCTACCCACAGCCCAGGAATAATTGAAGGGATATTTTTGAAGAATATTGATGATGAAATCCGAAAGGAGTGGCAAAAGGAGAGAGAAATTGGATGGTTATGAAAGATCCAATCGTTTGGCCATCAAGGAGCAAAAGAGAGGATAAGATAAAAAGAAAGATCGATTGAC
>NW_027519163.1:0-7500 GCF_043159265.1 Tasmannia lanceolata
TTTAGCTGCTAATAGTAGATAAAGGACTTCCGCTTCTAGTTCTTCAGCAGGAGCTAATCCGAGCGTTCTGCGTAAACGGTGGACGTGGAGAAGAGCATGCGAACGCCTATACTGCGAAGGACTCGACGGGGGGAACTCGGTTCTTAGGAATGCTAAGAGGCGAGGGAGGTTAAAGACTTAAGCCTTCCTTTCGTGCAACCTGATCTAAATTTCGTCGTAAATAAGGAGACCTTCGCTAAGCATGTCAACGTCCGTACGGGAGCGGATTGCCGATGGATGGAGGCGGCTGCATCTAAGAGTTTAGTTCCAGGAGACTTAACAACATGGCCTGAAGCAGGATAGACTCATTGAGGGAGTGAGCTCCCGTGCTCCTCTTTTGGGATAGGCCATTCGGCTCATTCTCATGGATAGACCTTCGGTCAACTACATGACGAAGTCAACTCACTTTGCTTAACACAGGGCAGCAGAGCAGGACTTCTTTCTCACCCTCACCAACCTTCCGACCTGCCTCATTTCGGCATAGCTGTACACAAACTGAACATTAAGTAAGGGGCGAAGCCCGTTAAACAAAAGGTTGAAAAAGCCTTTAGCGTGCAAAGCAAGCAGCCAATGCGAGAAAGGGGCTAGAGCAGTACTCGGGGGGGAGAATCAGAGCTGCCTAATAGCTATGGCTTGGGCTACTATTGAATCACTCTTAACTAATTGTATAAAGAAGTGGCTATCCCCTTGTCCGTGGAAAGCATTGAAAGAAGAACACAACGGGAGGGAGTGATCCACAAGAGGAGCTCTTCCTTCTACTTGATGAAACACTCAGACTGCCGAGGAGAAGGGAAAGAGACTGATGCTACTACCGATGGCAGGGAATGAGACTACTACTAGCGAGACCAAGCCATGAAAGATAAAGATCACAGGCATGTGGTGAACCATACCGAGATAAAGCAAGGCACTTCCCAAGCTTGAATTGGGAATTGAGAGGCACGAGATAGCCCTCAAAAAAGGCGAAAAAGGCCTCTTTGACTAAAGATAATCGCGGGTTCCCACCCCCCTAATGGTCTAAAAGCGGAGAGAGGAAGCCCTCGATCGGGGAAAGGTTTACGAATCAATCAAACGAAACATAAAGATAAACGTAAGCTCTAGGTCGATGTGGTGTAGACGAGCCCCAGGAGCAAACCGTTGTTGCTCGTTCCTTGGTTGGAAAGGGCAGAGTTCCATTTGGTGGGTGGGTCTAGGGCGAACGAAAAAGACGTGTGGCTGAGGGCAGGTGAGGCATTGTGTCATCGAACGAACATGTTTGAGTATGGATCGTAATTGAGCGAAACATCTGCTCATCGAAAAGTGGTCTTAAAGCGAAGGTCTTGACCTGGAAGGATCGAAGAGAGCGCTAGTAGATCGAGCTGTAGGTGCATGGACTTGGCTAGTGAAGCACAACCACTCATCTTTCCATAGATAGTGCTACCCTAGAGTAAGATGAGCGACCCCGGTGGCAACGTTAGTCCCAAGGGTTTACTCCCTTCACTAGTCAACGAAGTGCATCTACGGATGTAGGCACATTCTTGCTTGATCATTTGCTCTCACTAGACCGCCCTAGAGTACGATACTGGTTCGTCATAGGTCCGAAGGGCTGTCTCTTGTGTGCGATGGTTGGGCATGAATGGAGCTTGCTCGGTAGAAAGGAGAGTAAGCTTTCGGGGAGTAGAGATCGAGCGTAGAAAGACCAGTGGATCAATTATTTTTTCAATAAAATGAGTGAAAGGATAAAGCGGAACAGACGTTTCTCGCAAGCGTTTGGATTCACCAACCACGACTCCTAACGAGCTCTTTTTTGCGCCATACAGTAGCTAGTCTAGTACAGCATTAGATGGTTCTCCGCGGGGTCAGCCTTTGATTACAAGTATAGCTTAGCTCATAGCCCCCTTACCAATGAGACAATGCGGTAAAGCGTGACCGTTCGGAAACCTCTAAGTGGGCGTTCCTACTTTACATCAGTAAATCAAAAGGCAAGGTAGAATAGCATCAGTCAAGCTCTCACAGCAGGAACGGTGCCGATTCCCATTCTCATTCCTTAGAAGCCGGAGCCCCTCCTGACAACTGTATTTGAGTCCGTTCACTCCTCACTCTACTAACGCAGGGTAAGTGATTATTGATATCCGACTGCCGGTGGGGAGACCGTAGACTGAACTGAAACCTACACTGTTTCTTGTGTGTAATGAGTAGCTACTAATTATCATTCATTCTTATCGGTGTTTAACACCAACTCCTTTGAGTTGCTCTTCTTAAACCATAGGGCAGGGATATTATCCCTAAGCCGAGTCTGTTGACTGAGTAACCTAAGCCGAAAAGGTGGACGGAGATGGTTACTAAGCCGAATCCCCGGAGCGAGGACCACTAACTAAACTCTTTGAATCTGTTACTAAGCCAGTGTTTGAGCTCTATGCCTTTGCGCGCTAAGGCTTTCTTGGCTAACCCGAGCAAACCACCCTGATGAGCGCTATTGCTCGGTTAGCATTAAGTGAGAAGGCACTGAAGAAGATCTCTGAGACCTCCGCTCAAAGAACAGAATTAGTGCTTTAAATTTACTTCTTTCCCTCCATCACCGGACTCGGTCCCGCCGATCGGGAAGATCCAAAGAACCCATCCATTTCAAAAGCAGAGAAAATCAAAGAAACGGAACCCAGAGAGAGAAGAAAAGCTTACCGAGGAGATCAGGAATGAGGCTCCGATCGACGGCATTCCGGAGGTAAGACGACGAGATTCCTCTGAGAATCGGGTACAAGAACGTATTGTCGCCGCAGTTAACGGAAGAGTCCCCGAGGACGAAGAGAGCAGAGATTATAAAGAGCGCGAAGAGAGAGCGGTTAGCGAAGAAGCAAATTTCCTCCCATCCATCCCCCATCTTGCTCTAGAAGAGAGATGAAAGGAAAGGGAAAAGATAGTGAGACTAATGGTGCTCGGGATGCACCGTGGACTGAGATTGTAACTAAACCGACTCAAAGAACGAATACCTATGACTGAACTGGTCACTTGACTGCTAAACTGAGGATGTTGACTGTGTTGAAAGACTAGGTCATCGCCCATACAACTCTTATTGGTTTTAACACTACTCTGCTATCAGAATAGGGAGATTGGTATTCAACCGAAACCCTAACCTGGACTGCTAACGGCTTCTTCTCTTGTTAGAGGAAGCCCTGGTTCAAAATCTTATTTATGTTACACGTAGCAACTCTTCTTGTTCAATCCTGACATCCGCTCTCAGGAACGATGAGAGAGTGACTAAGCCGAAAAGGTGGAGCGAGAACTGGTAACCCGGCTCGGTTCATCGATGACCGCTAACTGCATTCTTGACGGCCTGTTGTGTGCTAAGATGAACTCACACTCACAATTCAACTTCACTTCTAACTGAAGCTATAAGAGATGGTGACTAAGCCAAAGCGCGGGACTGCACTGTATTGTATGCTAATAGAAAGTCTTCGGTACAACTCTTCTTTCCTCCGTTCACCCCTCTCCTAACGAAGGCAAGGCAAGTGCCACTCCTAGCGCTAAGCATAGAAAGCTCTCACGCGCGCAATAGACTCTATCAGACTAGGAATCTGTTACCGTTCCCTAACCCAAAGAGGTTAATCGATGCAACTGCACTGTGTCTTGTGTTTCCTTGAAAGACTAGCTCTTCCTTACTGACCTTTCCTTACTCGTTGTTTAGCTGGAAGAAGCTGTCCGCTCTCAGGTTGGGCAGTAAGGGAACTGTATAATAAGGGCGTGATAAGTAAGGGAAGGGCAATCACTCATTCTTAAAACCAGCATTCTTAAGACCAAAGAGTCGGGCGGAAAAAGGGGGAGAGCTCTCCGTTCCTTGTTCTCCTGTAGCTGGATCCTCCGGAACCGCAAGAATCCTTAGAATGGGATTCCAACTCAGCACCTTTTGAGATTTTGAGAAGAGTTGCTCTTTGGAGAGCACAGTACGATGAAAGTTGTAAGCTGTGTTCGGGGGGGAGTTATTGTCTATCGTTGGCCTCTATGGTAGAATCGAATCAGTCGGGGAGGCCCTATTAGTAAGGGGAGGCGGTGGTTTACCCTGTGGCGGATGTCAGCGGTTCGAGTAAAGAAAGGGGAAGCCGAGGACCAGTAGTTGCCCGTAACCACGGCCCCGAAACGGAGCCTGCGCGGCCGGTAACCATTGGCGTAAGATCCAATCTTGAACTTGATGAGCGGAAAAGAAGACACTGTTTTAATATATGCAATTAAAAGCTCACGACGTGGATTCGAACCACCAAAGAGGCTACTTTCCCTTATAGTAGATCGTGAGATGGCAGTGATCTTTAGCTGGTCATAGCCATAATGTGCTGTTTTCATTGGAACCTTCTTTTTCAGAGCAAGACTCCCTAGTAAAGGTCATATTTAAATAGTTCCAAGGCAGGTACACATCTTTAGTTTCTTGTTACTCCATCCCTGCACTATCTGGGGTGGTTATAAGCTTAAATACAGAGGGAAGTACCTGAGCGCCTTGTCCCACTCTTCCGATTACGGGGTGACTAGTGGACGCCACCACGGGGTATGAAGCCTTGTCCTTCCTGGACGGATACATGGGTACAACCAAATCCGCATGGCACCTGAAGATGAGAAACTCACTGCCTTCAGGACACCTAAAGGAGTCTATTGCTACAAAGTCATGCCCCTTGGACTCAGGGGGCTACACAACTTATTGGGGCCATCCTCGAGATGACTGCTTCCGAAGAACATCCAAGAGTTGAAAAGCCTACAGGGGGGACTTCCCTATATCCTAAAGTTTATATCCAACCTCGCAGGGGGGTGTCAGCCATTCTCTAATAGGGGAAAGGACTACTGTTTGAATGGGATCAAGCTTGCCAGAATGCTTTCGACAGCATCAAAGCATATCTCATGAAACCCTCAGTCCTCATGAGCCCGAAAAAAGGCAAGCCACCGCTGTTATATATCACGGCGTTAAACGGTTCCTTGGCTACTCTCCTCGCCCAGCGCAATGAACAAGGGAAGAAGAACGCACTATAGGTTGCGTTGCTTTCGCGTGAAGATTGAGGGCCTGCAGACGGCAGAATTAGCGTATATAAGACTAGGTTGGTGTCAAACTTGGAGGGTGCTTTTCGAGATGCGGAATCATCACTCACACTCTTATCGGGCCGGATTTGATTCCCATATGGTGATTCACTGGAATCCTTAAAACTCACTCTTTTCTTCAGTTTGGTCTTCAGCTTCATTCTTTCTGCGTTGATTCAGCGCTTGCTGCTTAGGGCGATAGCGGCCCTCTCCTTCTACCTGCCTGCTGTTATGGTGTAAGCTACCATGGCTTCTACTTGCGCTTCGCCTTAACAGGGAGGGGCTTAGTGCGTGGCATTCTGGTTAACCCACGTGTGATGACGTTTGCGCGCAACACAGAATTAGCGTATGTTAAGAAGGATTTATATGAGGTGGTGGGATGCCGAATCGTTGGTAGTCTGATTCTGTGGACGATGCATGGAACTTCGATCTAAGTCGAGCTAGCCCTAGTATGGACGGTCTTGAGTGCCGGGACCTTAACCATATGATTCTTATCTACGATAGGGGTATTCCAGTGGTATGTTAATTTCATTTTCCGGAATGCTTCACCCAGCAAATGTAGATTCTTCCAAAGATAGACTGACTAATAGGTCTGTTCGGATTCGGATTGGAGGTCTTGGGCTTGCGCCTTCCCATTTCCTTCTAACTTCGGCTTGCTGGTGGTGGGGCGGGGAAGTAAGCAATAGCGCGAAGAGAGGGAAGTGCGCTAAAGCAGTGAGCTAGTAAGAGAGAGCGCACCTAAGAATCGGTTTTTCCGTAATAGAAGGAAGTTCCTGGTCCTGCAATTCCGGGGGGGCGGCCGGGTGGAAAAAGATAAGGTAAGCATCCAAACCAGCATCAGCCGAACTAACATATCCAGTTTATCTCGCAACATATCTAGTTTATCCTTCAGCAGCATTTCTCGAAGTAGCATTCCCATAAGCAGAGGATGAAACCCTTGCTTTTTTATCCCGACGAGGGTTTATGAATCACTCAAACGAGCCTTTCTAGCCGCATCTGAATCGGCGCATCCCTATCCATATCTTTATGCGCAGAGGCATCCAAATCCGAATCTGTAGAATCAATTGGAGAATCCCCATCCGCACCCGAATTGGCTAAATCTAGTATAGTGGGTGTTGTTCCGATGCCAAATCTAAGGAATAAAGATTTGGAAAAGGCATCTCGGCGAAAGAGGACTGAGAACCATAAGGCGAGCGCCAAAACGCTAGCACAAACAGCTCCCACAGACACGCATGATAAGGGGTGTGGGGCCAACCAGGCCACCACTTTTACCATATATGGGTCCGGACGACCCAAGAGCCCGCCACTAGAACCCAACCCTTAAGGGGCTAAGGTCCAAGGGGCGTCCCGCTAAAACAGTTTCCTTAACCTTCGGCGAATAGTAATGAGTCTTCACCGGTTCGGTGGCATCTTTGGTTGGATCTTCCTTATGAATCTGGTCTTCTCTCCAGAGGGGCTGCTCAGTCGACTGGTAGAACAAGGTCCCACGCCTCCCGGCCAACTAGGATGGGACATAAAACGTCTTCAGGTCTTGCACAACCGATACCTCCATTTTTGCCATGGATTTTGTGAGCCCATCAGGAGTGCGCATCGTCTGGACCTCTTTTCGGAGAAGAATTCCATTTCTAGAAGTCCCCTCTCGTATGTCACCTTACTCACTTCGGGCCTTTGGACGACTAAGTCAGCTCGGCTTCTCTTTCAGAATCAGATTCACTTCCGACGTGGAGCACACTTGACCCTGCGTCACTTGATGTATCATCGAGGAATACCTATTCAGATTCTGCGTTGCTTGCTGCATCGAGAATAGCTTCTCCTTCTGAACCTTCGTCATTCTTTGAAGAGGGAATTGCTGATGATTCCGACCGGCTCTGTAGTTTCGAGGCTGGCTTAGATCTTTCTGCCGTTTTGGGGAACATCTTGGCCTTCACTTCTGCTTTGGTTGGCTCCCTTTGAGGGGTCGCAGGGGCAGAAGGCTGACCGACGAACCAGGGTCTAACAGGATGCGATTGACCTTGTGATTGTCAATCTCCCCAATCACTTGGGACGATTGTGTTCAGTTGTTTTCAGCATGAGGTCGTCGTTAGTGAAGGTGACAGCAGCCGAAGACTGGGCATACAAGGCCTCCTTCATGTTCACCTCAGCGAAGTGGCTTTGATATTTGTCAGGATCCAGCAGCGCCTGGACAAACGCAGTCCTGATATCGGATGACAGCATCAGGGCATCATACACGCTGAGGAGGGCTGGAATCTTCTTCAGGTTTTAGAGGTTAGAGCAGCAGCATGTACTCTTTTGAGATAGCATTTGGTCTTAGGATTGGTACTGACCAAGTGATCAGAGGGCTCAAGGGTGCAACGTGCTAGACCTAAGACTTCAACAGGAGTGATTAAGTTTCCTAATCTTTTGGGAAAACTTTGACTACCAATCCCTCTTCTG
>NW_027519163.1:12500-25000 GCF_043159265.1 Tasmannia lanceolata
TTGTCTTGCTTGCCGTTCCTTCTTGCTCTAGTCTTATCCATAGAGGGTGCGTTCTACTAATACCTTCAGTCGTGTTCCTTTCCTCTACGTATAACCTTCTTAGAAGTGTAATCCTGGACTTTTCTCAAAAAGGCTAAAGATCTTCTCTTCTTTCTTTGAAACATTCAAATGTTATATTAAATCGGTCTCATGCGACCATAGTCTTCGTTCATTAATCGGCGTCATCGAATGACCTAATCTCTCTTTCCGCTATCGTTCTACTAAATCACCCCCATCTTCTTCTTTCCACCAGCTTCGGGGAATTGGTGGAAGTAGCTTTTTTAAATGGTCTTACCACCCATTTCTTTAATACAAACATTTGACTAATTCAAATTTCTCGCTACGGTACCCATTAATAGGGCTGATATAAGTACTACTCCCACCAAAAGTGCTCGCGCTTCTGGGGATCTGCTTTCAACACCTGGAACCCCACCCTCACAAAACTCCTTCGAGCTTGTAGCGTCAAGATCAAAGAATTTATCCTGCCATCCGAACAGCCGCCCCAGTAAGGAGCAATGAGATTGTTATAACTCCGATTAAGAATGCAATACCATTCGTGGATTTGTACTCCGGAAGACCAGCAGGTAAGGTAGAACTATTGTCTACCCTCACTTCCGCCAGCTCTCGAAGGCTCCCTAAACCGAAGTCAGGAGTGCCGGTAGCCGCGTTCAAGGATGCCCTTAGTCCCCCAATATCGATATTAGAGGGAAAATGATTGGGCTTTTGAATCAACTCGGGAATCATTATTTGATCCAGCTCGGGCAGAGAAGACCAATATAGGCTACAACCTAGGCATAAGACAGGCAATACGAAATTCACAATATCTGCTAAAGGCCAAACCTGGATGGAGGAGGACGAGGATCCAAGATTAGCGGAGACCCTAAAATCCCTTCCGGTAAACAAATTATGCGGAGCTCCTTCCTTGATGACGTGCCCTAAGCCCCTTTCGGGAGACAGAAGAAATTGATTCTTTCCCTTACTTTGTGAAGTTGAAATTACATCCAAAATGCTTGGAGTCCCGATCAAAGCCTTTACGACCTTAATCGGCTTAAGACCTATTCCACTTCCATGGGTTAGCGGGTTTATCATTAAATATTCTTCCAGCTCAATCTCTCTCTCGAAGGAACTTTTTAGGCGAGGCACACCCTCTTTGCTTCTCTTCGGATCTAAAGCCGGCACCATATTCAAAGAACTCCGAAAGGTCGGGGCACTCGCTCTCCCAGCAAGTTGGGATCTGTCCCCTTTCCTGTTTTGCGCTGCATTAATACTCGAATAAATCATTTTCGCAATTGGGATCATAGATAGAACTAAAAAGTCATCGATTCGTAAAGCGTACGGGTCGAGCCCCGTACTCTCTTCGTGGAAGCCTTTCAACCTCCCTGTTTTTAAGAATAATTGTGTGCGCTTGTTTAGCGAAAATGCATGGGATAAAGTCTTTTTCGTTTTCCTTTCTCGCCTTCCTCAAAGAAGATTGCAGTCCCTAAGTATTATAAAGGTGAGGTGCTAGGAACTAAGAAAACTTTAAATCCCTAAAAAGGTGACCTCTCAAAAGAGAGCTAAGCTAGCTCTTTGCCTCTCTCTAAAAGACCCTCGCGAGACAGACAGATATTCTCTTTTCAGACTGCCCGGAGAGCGCTCCCTCTACACAAGCAAGTAGCTTACCAGTTGTATCCTTTCTATATTTTAATATAAAGAGCGGTAAAGGTGATTACTACACTTAAGACAGATTACCCAACTAAAGCTGCGACAGCAAGGGCGCTAGCAGCCCTAGTTGAGTACCTTGGCTGTACCTCTGTTCCTTCCGTTACGATATCTCCCCCTGCTAGCACGCTCGAACGCTCGCACGCTAGCACGCACGGGGAAGGGAGATGTTTGTTTCCTACTTCCTTCGCCCTCTCGGTTTAGTCGTTCCGTTCGGTCCTCATCGTGATTAGAGACGTCCTCATTCTCATCCTCTACTTCATCCTCGATCCTGCTTGCAGAAAGCATAATGTCAACCCTCGCTCGAGCTTCTTTCGAGGAAGCGAAAGCTCACTCGACCAAAGGGAGAGGAAGACTGAGCTCAATATACCATCTAACCAGTTCCTTAACTCAACTCATTCTTTTGATTGCCTTTCTTACGCAGCTACTTCGCTTGGCTTGGTTTAACTCAGTTCCCTCAGTCGCCGGGGGCTCACATCTGGTTCCCGGGTTCCGGTCAATGAACTCGAACTCACTAACTCAGAACTCCGGTGAAAAGGACCCACATGCCCACTTCCTTTCCCCCGCCACATTTCTCGGGCGGGACCTCTCTTTGCTTGCGTCTCGAAGCAAAGATACTAAATCCTATCGCTTAGTGTCTTTCCACTTCCGTCGTTCAGGAACAAAGACAACAAACACTTCGACTAGGATATTACTCTTGTACGATGGAGAAGGATTATAGCTTGCCGGATTCGTAAAAGATTAGTTGACGCTTGATTTAAGCAAATACACAAAGACCACAATAGTACCTAAAAAAAGAGCAAGTTCTGTAGCAGAGGGAGAGGAAGAAACCTCAGGAGTAACGACAGAAAGATCAGAAGAAACCGCGGAAGACACAGGAGGAACCACGGAAGAATCCAGAAAAACTGGATCAAAAACACCACCAGATACAGCGGCAGCGGGAACAGAAGGAACAAACAACATACGAACCACATACGGATCATAATAAGACCAAAACAAGAAGCCAAGCAAAAGGCTTGGCAAAAGAGAATGAATCAAACCTATACTAGGAAATGAAACCGTGCTATCCGCACTACGCAAAAAAACAGCACTATGCGGAGAACGAGGAAGGGGAGAAAAAGGAAGATCACGAGAATGATCAACAACAGAATGACCACGAGCAGGAACAGAGAGAAGGCACGAGTATACATTGTCAAAGCCTACACGAGACTTAAACACCTTGAAACCATTGAAACCAGGAACGCTATAAAGGGGAGGGAAATTAATTGTAGCTACGTGGGAAACAAAAGCCAAGACGAGAAGCAGGAGAAAGGCTTGAGGGAGAAAAGCGAGACGGAGATGATGGAAAAATACGATCCATGGGAAGGAAAATAATCAATAAACCTGTAAGGCACGCTTCGAAGAGAGGAGGAAACCTCTAAGCAAAGAGAGTAACAAACCTCAGCAATAGCAACAACGAATAATACGCACTACTTTTCTAAACCGATCTTTCTTATGAAGAGTGGGACTCGCTAAATCGTTTAACTCGCTGGGTCCAAAACTCGTTCATAACCAAGGGTCATTACTTTACTTTTTCTATGTTTTCACTCACATAAGGATTCGTCAAGCTCGTGATGATTTGCATGGAGTAATTCGTAACCCCGCTCGTATGTAAATAAGGATGAAATCTTGTTCTTCAACTCACTTAACTAAGCGAATAAAGTCTCGTACGTAAGTCAGCCCGCCTTAGCTGTATATTATGCCACTCTTTCGGCTTATTGATTAGGGCTCCCCACTATACTATAATCTACTACCACTCCTTCTAAACTTGTTGTATTCCGGTCGATGGATGAACTGGTCTTCGAACCTTGTCTTTAGTTATGGGCCCCCGCCTGCCAGGCCTGCCTCTGTCAGATAGCTAGCCGCACCTTCAACCTCACTTGTAACCTTTACCGTAGCCACAACCGAAAACCGGAGGAGGTATTCTCAATCTCAGGAAAGCATATCTCCTTGCCCCAGAATGGCAAATTGCTCAAGTGGGCTGTCGGGTGAAATTACGTATTGAGCTCCAAGCGCTTCGAACGCGCCCTCTCGAAAGTAAGAGCTGGAAGATCCCTTTTGCTGTAGATCATGGAGGATCGCTTGAAGCACCTCAAGATCCGTGCGCTCCGAATGAACCCATCACTCTAAAAACGGTATTATCTTAGAAAGATTCGTCTATGGCTTTTTCCCTTTCAATGAGTTAGGTGCTCCCTATCTTCCTTCAATCCTATCTAAACAGGGCAGAAGAGGAAGGCTCATAAACTCGCTCCTCGGATCGGGCTCTGTTAACATATTCAGAGAAGATGGGAGACCTCGCCTATCATTGTTATACATCCTATGTATGACTCACTGGAATCCCATTAAACACTTGGGCTAATGCCCTAGAATCGCATCTTTCTCAATCAAGCAAGCACCAATCCATCGGCCTTAAGACGTCCTAATAGAGTGAAGTTCCAGTCAAGGTCGAAGAAGGCAAGGCTTCTAAGTCTAAGAGTGATGAATGCCCCTGCTACGAAAGATCTTCAGGACGACGATCAAAGCCCGAATCCCTAACTCCTTCTAGAACAAGGTGCAGCAGATCTAGGCTATATAGAACCACCACAATCATTGTCCAGATCTTCAGTCCTGGCATGGGGCTGCTCTTGGTAATTCACTCGACTTGGAAGAGAGGCTAGGCCATGAATCCATCTAGCCCCGAATCCTTGAGCCCTTGGGATTGCTCTTCCTACTTCACTTAGTAAGGCAAGGCAGCAGCGGAGACCGAGTCTAAAAAGCTTGGGTCCATTGCTTTATCGAGTTGTGGGACCGGCTTCCACTCTAAAGTTGGCTCTTGAAAAAGGAAAAGGGACCCAATGCACAAAGGGAGATCGGTAGCTAAAGGAAAGAGGAGAGAGAAGCATGTATTCGCTTCTTATACCGAAAGCCTTATTAGACTTAGACCATTCCACTCGGAGTGGCTTCCTACGAGTGATTGATCCGGCTCAAGATCGGTCGCTGAGCTCCCCCTTGAGTTGAGGCTAGTTTGCGAAGAGATAACAAGGGGAGTGCTCACTAAATCAACTAGTGAGGGGGTCACCTTTCAATCCAGAGCTAGGTCGTATAACTCCCTCCAGCTCTTTATGAAAGACGTTGAGAATACCAAGTCTGATAACGCTATGTAGGGCTTACCCAATGGGCAAAGGATCCCTATCTCCTTTCTAACAAGGTATGCTAAGATATGCCGCTTATCCAGTCTAGATAAAGGGGGAGTAGGCCTCAGTGAAGCGACGCTTTGATCTAACAATGGGTCAATTCGCTTAGCATGTGCTCTTTCCTCTGTTCTATATAGGGCTTCTCATGCCTCTTATCCTTCTTAAGCTCGCTAAATCCCTTATTGGACTCTAACTAATTGCAGACTATCGGTCCGCCCTTGAAGAGGATAGGGAGAGCAAGGCGACCGTTTAGAGGCGATCGAAGTGAGGGCTGTCTTCAATCAGCGTCCGTACAACCAACCACAGAAAGGCTCTCCTCCCGATTCGCATAGTGTTCTCTACTATGCTGCTTGTTGAACCGGCTTCAAACCTTTGTCATCCACAAGAGGTGGGAAGAGCTCCATTTTTATAAAGAGAGCAGTCCTGGCTGCCACTCATAGGGGAAAGCTATATCTCACTCCCTCGATTTATACGCTTTCTGTAACAATTCTTCTCACGATCTCTCACCGAATGGAAGAAGCGGCAGGGTGAGTGTTAACGAACGGTTCGCTATCAACCTTGAGGCTGACCCTCGAATGTGATATGCTTCTTCCTCTTCTCATGAGATAGGTCAATCAAGTTGAGTTCTAGCCTCCATCTCTGTCTAAGGCCAATTCGCTCCCATTTATCGTCATATGCCCGCCTTGCTTTGATTTATTCGAGCTTTGATAGCACAAGGTGATCTTGCAAGATGGCAAGCCTACCAAGGGCTTGCTCATACGAACTTCCTTCATGCCACTCTCTCTGTCTTTGAATAGGTGAAAGAGTAGGGGAGCCAGCTTGATGTCCATGGTGCGTAAATGGCTTTGCTTACTCTTCACTTCTTTCTTAGATCAATCTCTAATCTCTGCCTTGAAGTTGTCCATTTTGTGGCAATCAAGTTGATGACGCTTCCCCTTCGTTAGATCCCATGCCATGCCTAACTCCCTTCGGTCGCCTTACTCGACCGCCGTCAAGTCTACCATCCGCCAGTAGTAATTCAAGTTCGATTGGCTCTGACTTGCTTGACCAATGCTTCAATAAGAGAAGGGTCGATGGCGGGAGTTGAGAAAGAGGCTTTTGACAGGCCTTTCTCGAAGCATACAAGCCATGCTTGCCAACTAGAGATAAGGAAGCAGAAGTTAGAGCCTATTTGTATCTTATTCATGACCTCACTTCGATCGGCCTCCGCTCTAACAGTAGTCAGAGAAGGAGAAAAAACAAGGATGCGGTCAAGCTTAACGGAATAGGATCCTAAGTTGAACAAGCCCTTTTGCTGCTCTACTCAAGGAAGGAGGGAACAAGCGCTAAAAGGAGAAGCAGTGGTTAAAGAGCTGAAAATGCGCTGTTTGAGTCGTTCAGTTCGGTCCCCTCACTTCACTGCTCCGGACGCACGCACGCCAGCACGCCAGCAAGCAAGCACTACGCTAGCACGCCAGCAGGGATTAGGCTCCAGTCTTGAATTCATCCATTCAGTAACGCCTCAAAAGAAAGAAGAAACCCTGCTCATCTTGAGCCATAGGCGTGGACGTAGGAATGAATAGGCATGCATGCGGCACTATACTTGAATTATGCCCCGCCCTTACTATCGAGCGAAGCTCCTGCTCGAAGCGGTTTACCTCCTTCCTATATTGGAGAGGTCGACTCCATGCCCTACCAGTGAAAAGACCTGGCATTTCCACCTCTCCCCGCATACGGCTCTTTTCTGTTATCTTCGTCACGACCTAAGCCTCATTCTTTCTCTTATTATCGCCGGCTCGGGGTTTAGTCGCTCGCCTCGTGCCTCGCCTTCCCCTGTTTACGGTAAGGGGAAGGCTCGTCTACTCTCTCGGCTCGCTTGCATCCTAATAACTTACATCAATAGATAGGAATTCATCAATCTTTCTAAGAAAAGAAAAGAATTACGCGTCACGTAATTTATACAGAACCTCCAAGCTCCTCCTTATCATAAAAGGATATCTAGAAAGGATAATCTTTTTGTTAATTGGGGAACACGACCTGGTGCTGTCCTCACCTCTGTCGGTCAGTAGCTGTTATCTTCCATTCTTGGTGATCGGCGGATCGGATTTCTCTGTCTACTCCTCTACTCTTGTTCCAATGGAATGACTATATGTAACAAATACTATGTTCTATCTCAGTTCTTTTGGGCATATTCCGTAGAAACAAGATGACTCGGCCAACTACTAACATTCTATCTCAGTTCTTTTTTGGAGTCATGAGCTCCTTCGGTAGAAGAAGACTCGTCTCCTCCTGCGCGATACGGCTTTTTGGCTTCCTAAAACTAGTCCATGATCTCTCGTCACGAAACTCTTCCAGAGCCTTCGGTGTCTGCACCACTCGTCACAGGTCTATAGAAACTACTCTTCTCGGTCTCTTACCTATGCCTCTTAGCTCTGTCTCTGTTTCCTACTCGAGCTTCAAAACCTACTCGTCTTTCTAGTGGTACTATATTTGCTTTGTTCGTTTCTCGTCCTCTATCGTCCATGGCCATTAATTAAAGGGCTTGCCTTTCGTCTCTCATCCATTGTCACTGGTTGGCTCTGCCCCCCTTTATAGTAAGCATGAATCGCTTTCTGAACTTCCCTTCGTTGAGGAACGAGCTCTCGTCATATTCGATACCAAAGCAGGATAGCACATCAGAGCAGGTAATCATAATCGTCAGTCAGCAAGTCACTTCCTCTCCTCTCCCCCGGTCAAGTAATCGCACTCAAACATTCGGAATCGGAGCTGGAGCAAGCCTCAAAACGCCTGACGTTGACTATTTTTTGGTCAAAGCGCTAGCGAGCTGGGGCGCAGGTGTTCCCCCGGCGCGCCGATAAGGGAAGAGTCAATAAGAAACATATATGTTCGTTAAAGGGAAGGCGAGCTAACCAACTCATCCTAAAAGATCTGCTCGTCCGAGAAAATGAGTTCCTTTATCATCGCTACACCTTGGATTAGTAGTAGTAGTAGTCCACCACAAGAAGGACCCGCTCAGAAAGACAGAACTGAAAGGACACGAGAGAAAGAGCCCCCGATTACAGACACATGAAATAAGAAAAGAGAGGAGAGCATTAAAAAAAAAAAAGCTTCCCACGTTTTTCGACTTAAGCTGTCGCTCCCGTTTGAATTTATAGCGAGTTAAATCCTGGAAATTAGGAATAAGAAGTGCACCCCTAACATAAAGGAGAGCTCTTTCTAGTCTTCGTGTTCAGATATCAAGACAAAAGTCACTAATTAGATCATCCTTTTCCGGAAGTAGAGCTAGTCAATCCACACTTGCCTTTCCGCTGAAGACAGGTTCGGACCAACTTAAGAGTGTTTAAATGCTATCCTAATTGCTGACGCCCTTTCTCTAATTTCTACCCATCCGATGAGAGAATTGAGCAAGAAATACGTCAGGTTGTCGTGTCAAGGTCTTTTAGTTAAGGGTGAGTCTGATCTGGTTGACTCAGAGAGGTCTGTGAGCTCGAGCTGGAGGAGGGCGGTGAAGCTTTCCTCGCGCTTAGACTCTTTCTACTGGTTAGGACCATGGTAGTTCGAATGAGGCTAGTTGAGACTAATTCGTAAAGTAGGTAAAGTAGGCATACGAACCACTTTAAACTTTTCCAGATTCTAAAAAGCATGAAATTTCCCATACCTCAATAATAAGGTAAGCCTACAATAGCTCTTGAGCTAGCTAGATCCGCCCAATCTTGAAAGCCCACGGAGCGGTAAGGTAGCGAAGCTAAGTAAGTAGCTCAGAGGTAAGGTAATCATAAGGAAAACGTTCAGGTACTTGGAGTATATCATCTTCTCTTGCAATATGGTACAGGTGTCCGGGGTCGAAAAGGAAGAAGGTTAGTCAGAGACCGAGTCCGATACTCCATCCGCTTCAGATTCTAGCTCAGAGTCAAGCTCATCATCCAGTTCAGACTCGAGTTCAGAAGACTCGCCCCCACCAGCCACCCATGCTATGCAAATCGGCATGACGATACCTGAAGCCAACCCGCAGCCTGAACAAGAAGAATAAGAAGGTATGCGAATGAGAGGCGGAAAGATCAAAAAGATCATTCGCCCAAAGGTGGCCCCTCAGCCGAAGGAGACTCGCCTTCCAGAACCGAGTAAGAAAACCACTTTGTCGTGGTTAGGGAAGCCTCTTGATTTTGAATTGTTGAAGCAGCTAGCCAACATACCAGCTTTAGTCACGTTGTATGACTTGTTGAGGCTAGCACCACAGGTTAGAAAATCCTTAGCACAAGCCCTATTAAGTAAGGGAGGACGCAGAAAAGTACGCTCCCCATGTACACAAGGTAGAAATAAAGTCCGAACAAATAATAAAAGAGTGCCAACAATGCTCGCAAGTGAAGATGGACCGTATGACGGACATCACATTCACCAATGATGACCTCCTTATTGGAGAAGTCAAGCACAACAGACCGTTATATCTAACTGGATATATTGGCGAGTCTAAACTTCCTCGGGTGATAGTTGATCCCGGCTCAGCCATAAACATCATGCCGCTAAGAGCATTGTCCTTCCTCGGCATCCCTACCTCGAAGCTAAGCCCTATACAAAAATAGCGTGACAGGGATACAATGCCGATGCCCAGAAGGCGGTGGGGAAGATCCGTCTTAAGTGCCAGACGGGTGACTCGAAAGCAGAAGTGACCTGCTATGTCATAGACAATGAGACGTCGTACAACCTGCTCCTTGGTCGGCCCTGGATTCATGCCATTATATTGTACCGTCTACACTGCATCAATGCTTTAAATATGTTGACCATGACAAACAGGTCCATCGGGTGTTTGCAGACAGAAAATCCTTTAAGTGATTAGAAGCTTATTGTATAGACGCCTGCCTCTACAAAGATGATGCTGCTGGCGAGGAAGAACCCGAAGAGCCTAGCTCGGCCACCAAAGAAAAGAAACAGAAGAAAATAAAAGGGAAGAATCAGGCCCTCGGCCAAAGCAAAAGGGAAGTATTCTCTTTCAGTGGAAAGCACACCGAGAAAAGAGAAATACTCCATCCAAGAAGAAACATTGGTGATTCGCATATCAAAGGCAGCGCCAAAGAAATACACTGTCAATATATATATATGGGGGACACCACAAAGAAAAGAACAAGGCACAGAGGAAGAAGATCGCATCGCAATGCACCAGCAGAAAGGCACGAGGCCAGCTGGGTAAGATCGGCTTCAAACGTCAATTACTGCCGCCATGATGCACAAGAAGAACCCGTCAACTCGCACATTGACAGGATCAAGAGATATGCCCCGGAAAACTTCTCTATGCCTCTCGGAATTACACACCGAACTTCCACTATCCGGGGAGCGAATGGTATGGCGTTCACGGTCCTTGCGCGCGACAATAAAATAACGAGAAGCCAATCATTTTCATCCCCAGAATCTCCACGAAAATGCAAGCCATTCAAGGACGAAGAAGAATCGATGTTCCAATGGTACTCCAAATAGGCTCGACGAATCATGCAAACTCAGGGTTATGATTTAAGCAAACCCTTACTAATAGGGGGACTGATCCGGACTGACAACCCGAGCCCTTCGTAGACTGAACTCTCTTTAGGCTCGCGTAGTATACGAAACTCGCCTCCTTCACTGCTTCCACTCCAACTCGAACTCAAAACCTCTTCCTCATCTGACCCTATAGAATGAAGTTCAGCCAAGGGGCAAGCGGAGGAAAAGAAAAGCACTGTTGACTTCCTGAAACAAGAACTCAACTCCCCGATTCACCGAACCGAAAGGAAACTCCCTTGACTTCTTGAAACAGGAACTCGAACTCATTTACCTCAGCCTAAGCCTAAGACTGATATGCATGACATGGTCATGGTCATGGAACTCGTTCTGCTTCATCGACGAAAGTATGCTAGGGGTTGTTGCTTAGTCACGAGAGCTCTGCTGCCCATGCCCGCCAAGCAAGCATTCAACTCTTGACTCCGGAAAACTCTTTCTTTGGAAAGCAAAAATCTTCCTTGAGTCTGATTTTGAGGCTGTGCATAACTCCTGTGTTGCGGCCTCTACCACGGCCACCACGAGCCATGTTTGCA
The DNA here is from genome assembly GCF_043159265.1 of Tasmannia lanceolata. NCBI lineage: Eukaryota > Viridiplantae > Streptophyta > Magnoliopsida > Canellales > Winteraceae > Tasmannia > Tasmannia lanceolata. The sequence goes on from NW_027519163.1 coordinate 23,491, forward strand.
TTTGATGAGCCTGACCAGTAGCAGCAACCGGGTCATGTCTGTGCTGTGACCTTATGAACCGTGTCAGAATGAGCCTGCAGTTTTCAGCTTCTTTCTAAAGTGCTTCAGTTCGACGTGATCTATCACAGACGGGTTTTGAATCAGACTCTTCCCCTACTTTCCACGCATCATGAGCAGATTCACCTTTCTCCCTCTGCAACTCCAATACACAGAACAGCAAAATGGTTCGGGGATGACGGTCAACCGTTTGCAAATCACAAACAAGACAACTCGTCGATCTTCGTCTTTATAGAAGTCCCTGTCCTCCTTGTCTGCTAGACACGGGAGCTTACTGTAGCCATTGCTTGCTTCGATTTGCAAGATAGCTGCTTACTGTTACAGAACAGAGGTTGATTTCCTTTTTTAGGACAGGACCGCTTTTTCACTTTCACACGAACAATGTGAAAGATGTATGGTTTCCTTGCAAAGTCTTTCCGCTGCATGTTTGATTTAAAGGTAGAATCCCTGAGACGTAGCATAGCCATTCACGATATTGCGAGGCGAGGCTTCGAAAACAGCCTTTAAGTACGTCTCCGGACTTGAATACGTTGGCTACTCCTACTCATCAAGTACACTGCTATGCAAACTTTGCATATCTACCCGGGTTTGATTCGAAACACCAATAGTCGAGAGTGTTCCAACCGACCCCCTTACGTAATAGCGCTCGATTCAGTGAAAAAGTGGTTTCCATAATCACGTCGATGGAACTAGTCGAGCGGATACAGAAAGCAGAGAAAGAAGTAGGGCCGGAACTCACCTCCCGGACCAATTCACCTTATTCCCTGGTCCACTCGCCTTGACCCCCCCATCATAGTAAGGCGTGGGAAGATGGTGGTCTGTTGCTGGTGTTAGTTAAAAAAAAAAATAAAAATGAAATGTTGTATGCGACATCGCTGCCTCTGCCTGACAGCGGGAGAAACAAGATCTTGGGGGGGGCCCACCTCCCTTTCCCCCCTCCCGTGGCCGAAAGCCTTTTTCCGTGCTTCTGCTTCTCGACCACGGCCTCTCTTCTCGATTGAAGCACCAAAAAAGAAAAAAGCTTCTCTTTCAAAAAAAGCCCCTTTTGCAGGGGTACCTAGAACAGACCCATTACTAGATTCATTTCTCATCGGCGGGCGGTAGAACCAATTCGAAAAAAAAGGTGGCCCTCGGCTATAATAAAAAAGTATTCCTGAAGCCATTGTTCCCTGCGCTAACGGATTAGCCCCCACCGCCCATTAGTGTAAGCACAGCCTGCACTATTTCGAGGAAAAACGGGCTGTTTATGTTGGCCTCGACCAAGCTCTGATAAGAATCGGCTAAGAAACTTAACCTATCAGGGGCCCCCGCCTCGTTAAGCAAGTTCCGAACGATCGTCGGAAAGTGGGCGCTTCTCGTTGGTGGGGTCAGCCCATATTGCAGAAAAAGATCGGGAAGAATCTGCGCGATTCTCTCGATAATTGCATTTTCTAGAGTTTCGCGCACTCTCTCC
>NW_027519163.1:27500-40000 GCF_043159265.1 Tasmannia lanceolata
GCTTGCTCCATTATTCCCTCACTGGCACATGCTCCGGGCTCCTGCTTTGCCTCTCACCCATCAACAAATGAATGTGTTGCGACTTACTTAATGAACGAATCTTTTCGATCGAAGCAGGAGCATCTTCTATGTATGAATATGTAAACCACACCCTTGAATGAATATTCAAATCGGCTAAAAACTCTATCCCCCGGGTCCCAAAAATGGGTTCCCACTTCATCGCGGCAGCTAGCAGGGCAGGCATTGCTTGGTTCCCGAATGGGTCTGCTTCCAGCGAGTGTGCGCCCCCCCATAAGCTATAAGGGCGAGCCTTACGTGATAGGGGCGAATTCTTGCATCGTTTCATAAAACAACTTAACAATTAAACATTTCCACCCCACTGCTAATGTGGATTAGTCTTCTGTAGGATAGGCAAGGCATCCAGGACTATTAGCTGGTTCCTCCCCCCATTCAATACTATTCGAATCTCTCTAGGTTGAGCAACTAGGTTGAACAATCAATCTTGAATCTACAGGCGCAGGAGATTCATTCGGGGTCTCAGCTAGCTGCCATGTATATCTCTTCCTGGTTAGACATCTACCCCGACTGGGAGCAGAGGGAAGGCTTATTCAGGTGAGTGATCCTCCCTGGTATTCAATACAGGGCAAAGAAGAGGGGGCATCTCTCTCCGGAGGGGACTCATTCAAGGTTGGACGAAAAGAGGACTGTCTTTTCCTCCTGATCTACTTTAGGACCGTCAAAGATCTATTCCGTACTTTCCAGGTTTTTAAATATCTGGTTCGAAAGGACCAGGAGATCAATTCGTCATCTCTAAATGATAGTAGGGGCAGGGGGGACGGGTGTTTTAAGGCGTCTTTAAGCGGTGTGGTCTGATAGGTGTGATAGATGCTTTAAGGCGTGTTGAAGGTTTCCTCTTTTTCTGCCATCCGTGCTTTGCCAAAAGGAAAGAGGTTACATGAGTTCCTTAAGCTGATTATGGAGAACACCTCTTCCGCCTTGCCTTCCAGATGTGACTGTTCTTCTGTCTAAAACCAAGCCGTCCAGCCAGTGCCAGTGCCAGTATAGCCTGTAGCCAGGGCAGGGCAGGGCTTCTTTTTTTGATAGGCCTTTAGCCTTGCCTTCCCTATGAGTAGTCAGGCTAATAGATAGGAAGAACTGCTTTATGGAGGAAATGCTTGAATGAAGCTTGGTGTGTCCTTCGGTCCGTTCAAGTGGAGTGAGCGAAGTACTTCCTCGCGAAAGAAGCCTTTTAGAGATAGGGGTGATTCTCTTTACAGAAGCACGAGTGGAACGCTTTCATGGCTTTATGGCTGTCTTCCTCTTTCTTTTTCTTTCAGCTGTGACTACTGGCATGTTTTAGCTTACTTGACCTGTCTTTATTGTCTGCCTGACTAGCCTGCCTGCCTTGACTGCCGCAATTAGCTGCCTTGACTGTCGCCCCTGATCTACGACCACAGAACTACGATCGTAGACCACCCTTGCTGAACAACTAGCTTCCTGAACAAAGAGTTTCACCTTTAGAGCTTGCCTAGACTCGAAAATAATGATGAAGTCTCGCGCTTTGGAGGAATATAATAGCTCGCTTTTGCTGCTTTTTATTCAGTACTCGCTTTCCTCGCTCCTTGCTTGCCTTTGATTGAGAAAGGGTTCTGATCTCGCTTGCCTGGTTCTTCTCTTGTCCTGTTCACTCGCTTGTCTAGTTCCGCCAACGTACAGAGCTCTTGGACTCCGCAGTCAGGCGATTCCCGATGAGAAAGCGCTCTTACACTTTCAAGCCTGACGGCCAAGACCAATGAGACCATCTCTTTGTAGGGCCTGTCCCTTTCCATATGTGGCGTCTTCCTTACCTATCACAAAATGAACCCATTAACTGACTGCAATATCCCTTAAAGCCAGAAGGAAGGTCGCATGGCTAAAACTAGAGAAAGGAATACCTTATATGCAAGTCAAGTCCTACTACCTGATCTCTCTCTTTTGAGGCCTGTCCCTTTTTCTTGCTTGACCTAGAATTTCTCTTTCTCTTAGCTGTAAGGCGAGGTAAGAGCGCTATTACCCCTCATTCTTGCTAGTTGGTCTATGTCTAGCTATAACATCTCTACCTGGCTATTACTACCTATCCATCTCGCTTGCCGGCAGGAAGCGTGTACCTGTAGTGCCGTGGAAAAAGCGGTCGTGTAAGAAGGACCGGTTGAAGTACATCAGTAATGGCTTTGGAGATTCCGACAAGAGTGGACCTAGTAGCGTATAAACGAGGCATAGGTTGATCCAGTCGATTCCGATCTCTACCCCGAAAATGGGAAGTTGGTCGAAGCATTCGTTGAATAAAATGTCTCACGAATCCGTTTTACGGTAAACCCCTTCATGATTTCACAAATGACTCTTTTTCCCGATCCGAAAGCGAACGAAGGGCAGCTGGGACGTGAAGGAATGCTGGTGGTTCAGACGCATGCGTCAAGCTCCGGATCAAATGAACTTACAACATAGGGGGGTTGGATGTCGCTGATCCATCCACTGGATCTATAGGGAGGGCCTCTCACCCCCTATCACTTAAAGGCGTATGAATGCACTAAAAAGTAAGGATGTTCTTGAATTCACGAGACTTTCATCTAAGGCGTTTACGCTTAAATCAAAGGCGTTACGCTCGGGCCTCTCCCCCGAGAGTCCCTTCGCTTCACTTCCTTGAGTTAGCTGTTAGTGTCAGAAAGCTCAAGCCTCTTTTGTCGTATAATGACCACTTCACGTTTGAGGTGCATTGTGGAAAGGGTAGTACTCTTGCTAGTTTTTCTATAGAAAACTAGGGCTTTCTTCTTATTTTGTTTGATTAAGGATGGTACACTCACTACACTATTGAATAAAAAAGCATACTATACTAATAGAAAATAGCACGGGGATTCGGCCTCGTACCTCTAGGCACTCCCCCTTCCGTTCGGGAGGTCTGTTTTTGCGATAGGGATATACCTTGTACGAACATAGGGAGTAGTGGTCGTCCCCCGATCTCGATTGATGGGGCATCACAGCCGAGTGACACTGAAGCCGCTCTATTTGCGTGATTCCCCTTGCTTTTTTTACCCTAAATAGATGTCAAAAGTTGTCAAACTTCCCTATAAAAAGCTCTTTTTCGTTGGGACCAACCCACACTGTATTATTAGGGAATAGGGCTACCAATCGTTACTAGTCCATCCATTGGGAAATGCTTGGTCCAAACACGCGGGGGAACCGTCACAATTCGCACTACTACCACTACTACACTTTCATAAGGCATCAGGCATAAGGAAAACTTATTTCGCAGCAAAAACTACCATGAGCTACCAATCCATATCCCTCCTGCCTATCATCACTGATAGCCAACGGCCTGAACACCGCGATCATTGGTGAACTTGGAATCAGTGCGGATATTGACATCGGCGCCGGAGCTCCCGTCGTAGGAATCCCTGTCACCGGCGAAGGCTGAGCACTGGGGAGAACCACCCTCGCTGTCCACTGCTCCCCGCAAAAGCTCCCCTTGCGGCCCATCGAGTGTTTCATTTTCTTGGGAGGAGGGACTACTGTCATGAGCAAACACTGCCCGCTGAAGCAGAAGCATGCTGATGTAATGCAGGATACACTTTCTCTACTATGAAAGAGGGATAGCCCTACTACGAAAGGGATAGAACAGCTACTACAGCTAGGAAAGTGGTATAACCGCTATGCAAGTGAGAAGCCTGCCCTACAAGATTAGATGCTTTCTCTAGCACCCGTTTGAATACTCGCTTGTTTGCCCTTGAAATTACATACGTAAGGCCTCGACGATTCATTCATCTTTGCCCACCGCTCGACTCAACCGAAAATACCTAAAAGAATAGGAAGTGGATCGCTTCGTCTTCCTTCTTTGCCCAGAAGAAAGGATGTAACAGTACTTACCTTCCCTTCCTTTCAAGTGACAGCCTGAGGACAAGGAGGCTCAGAAGCGAGAGCGGAGGTAGTAACAAAAATACTTGCATGTGAAAAGCATATAGCTAGCGTGCCTTCCTTCCTTTGGTGTGAGGACCGGTCAACTCCTTCTCTGTCTCATATTTGTACTTTCCATCCAAAACTTGCCCGCGCTTGGGTCTACGAACTGAGCTGCTTTCTTCCCTCTTGAGCGTGCTCCCCTTGCTACCGGAGCTTACTTACCTAAGAGCTAAAAGGGCAGGGACTTTGTTAAGCTGTTCGGCCACATTCTATTCTGACTTCTGGATTGCCTTAAGAAAAGCATCAGTATTTTCCTTCCCTTTTCCTTTCTCTTTCTCTTTGTCTTTTTCCTTCAACCTTTTGAGCAAGAGGTTGGAGGAGAAAGCCTTTTTGAAATCTATTCTCGCCTAATCTTTACCTATAAGGGTAAAAAAACAACCGATTTTTAGGCACTATTCCATAAGGCTTCCGCTATTTTTGCGAGAAAGGGGAGAATACTCGCACAAATGGAGGAGCTTGACCCTGGAGGAGGCTGGCTTTCAGGGGGGGCGAAATTCCTGAAGAATCCGAATGGGACTGAGTTTTCCCTTCGGAGTCTTGATGACGTCTTTGAGAGTCTGGAAACAAGGGGCACCCAGAGCTCCTACTTCCAGGATTTTAAAAAGATAAGGGATAGGGGAGACCTTTGACCTGGGCGGGCGCTAGCGCCCTTAAAAGGTTGAGAGTTGGGGGGTCCCTTTATTAGTAATGCCGCAGTTTGCTGGGCGGCATCTCAAGTCGCCCTTCTTTGTTCATCTTTCTTTCTTCCATGCTTTCCGTTGGTCAACAACCAACCACAGCTCTCGTTTAGTTCTTCACTACTCGTACAGGAAGGAGTCTCTTTCTGTCTGGAGGGATTCATTGTTTTTTCAATCAATCATGCCTCAACTGGATAAATTCACTTATTTCACACAATTCTTCTGGTCATGCCTTCTCCTCTTGACTTTTTATATTCCCATATGCAATGATGGAGATGGAGTACTTGGGATCAGCAGAATTCTCAAACTACGGAACCAACTGGTTTCACACCGGGGGAACAACATCCGGAGCAACGACCCCAACAGTTTGGAAGATATCTCGAGAAAAGGTTTTAGCACCGGTGTATCCTATATGTACTCAAGTTTATTCGAAGTATCCCAATGGTGTAACGCCGTCGACTTATTGGGAAAAAGGAGGAAAATCACTTTGATCTCTTGTTTCGGAGAAATAAGTGGCTCACGAGGAATGGAAAAAAACATTCTATATTTGATCTCGAAGTCCTCATATAGCACTTCTTCCAGTCCTGGATGGGGGATCACTTGTAGGAATGACATAATGCTAATCCATGTTCCACACGGCCAAGGAAGCATCGTTTTTGAATCTCATTAAACCCGGAAGAGAATCATTCTCGAAAATCATAGTGTTTTTGAAGGCACTACACGGAGAGGGATATACTCCTTTTCAAATCGCCCCGCGAAGACGGACGTTCAGAAAGGTTCTCGAGATTCTCAATCAATCGTCCAGGCGTGCGGGAGCGAGACCAAGCCGAGCCACTAGGAGAGTCAGCCCTTCCCACGCGTCAAGTTGAATAAATGAATGCAGCCTCAACCAGAGAGATCAACCTGCGCGTTTTCGGTCTATCGGGCCGCCGGCGGCGCAGAACGAACTAATCCGCGACCGGCAAGTTTTCCGAAACCGGACTGAATTGTGACTTCAAAAAAATGCTTGCTGAAAATCAAAGAAAGAAGGTCCATTTTCCCACGTAGTTCGTCGGTCAAACCAACGATTCTCTTCTCAAAGTAATAGAGAGAGTCTTTCTTTTTCTAGTCACACTTCTATCAATGCAATGAAAGAACCATCCCTTCCTATTTGTTTGTCCTGTCAGATAGAAAGAAAATGAGACCCCAAAGAGCCCTTCTTTACCACTTTAGGGGGTGGGGGTGAAGGGGGGGTTTACATACAACCGGGGCAAAGTGGTTTATGATTGAATCTCAGAGGCATTCTTATCATTTGGTAGATCCAAGTCCATGGCCTATTTCGGGTTCACTCGGAGCTTTGGCAACCACCGTAGGAGGTGTGATGTACATGCACCCATTTCAAGGGGGTGCAACACTTCTCAGTTTGGGCCTCATATTTATCCTATATACCATGTTCGTATGGTGGCGCGATGTTCTACGTGAATCCACGTTGGAAGGACATCATACCAAAGTCGTACAATTAGGACCTCGATATGGTTCTATTCCGTTCATCGTATCGGAGGTTATGTTCCTTTTTGCTTTTTTTCGGGCTTCTTCTCATTCTTCTTTGGCACCTACGGTAGAGATCGGAGGTATTTGGCCCCCAAAAGGGATTGGGGTTTTAGATCCTCGGGAAATCCCTTTTCTTAATACCCCTATTCCCCCTTCATCCGGAGCTGCCGTAACTTGGGCTCATCATGCTATACTCGCGGGGAAGGAAAAACGAGCAGTTTACGCTTTAGTAGCTACCGTTTCACTGGCTCTAGTATCCACTGGCTTTCAAGGAATGGAATATTACCAAGCACCCTCCACTATTTCGGATAGTATTTATGGTTCTACCTTTTCCTCAGCAACTGGCTTTCATGGTTTTCATGTGATTATAGGTACTCTTTTCTCGATCATATGTGGTATTCGCCAATATCTTGGTCATCTGACCAAGGAGCATCACGTTGGCTTTGAAGCAGCTGCATGGTACTGGCATTTTGTAGACGTGGTTCGGTTATTCCCATTTGTCTCTATCTATTGGTGGGGAGGTATATGAAGGAACGAATAAGTGGATTGAGGAATGAAAGCTCGAAGACAAAGAGAACCGGGCTTTTCCAAAGAATGACTGCTGCTTTCCCACCCCCTTTGATTAGCATTTCAAAAAAAGTATATACTTCCCTACCTAATCTCTCTTTATTCTGGCACATAAATGTAGGGATCGAAGAGATTATGGCAGATCATGTTCACCAAGAAATGATCAGAAATTGGATCTTGGTCTATTTGAGATTGTTCCTTTTAATCGTAATCAAAGATCTTTTCTTGTTAATCGTTTCTTTTCCGAACAAATCTAAGAACCTAATGGATCGAACTAATCCTTGGCTGCTACGAAACATATCGGCCTTGCGTTGCGGAAGGAACGTTCTGTTCTGATAAGGAGGCTGAGACTGAGAGCAAGCAACCTCGTTTTGCCGTTTCCTTCACGGCACGGCCCTGCTCACCAGGAGGAATCTTTGATTCATGGCCGGAGATCAAGGCACAGATCGGTCCGAAGCGAGCTGCAAGCGTAGGCTGCTGTTAAGCCTGCTTCAAAACGGAAGCGCTAACGCGCGCCTTACTAATAGGGGGCTTTGAAGCCCCCTTTCACGTAAGGCTTGCTGGCTGCTGAAAAGCCGTTGCGCGCCTGACAATCTATACTAATAAGGGCTAATAGGGGGGGGGCGCGATGCCCTATTAGTAAAGGTTTTGAAGCAAGCGGGGGCCCCCTATATTATCACGCCCTATTAGTATAGTATTAGTAAGGGAAGTTGGCAAGTCGCGTAGGCCCCCATACGTGAGAAGGGCTAATAGGGCCGTAGCGCGCCCTTTTTGGTAAGTCTTGTTCTACCCTACCCTTACTAATGGAGGGCCCCTCTCACGCCCTTCTTAGTATGGTAAGTCAGGCGCGCCTTACGTGAGAGGGCCCCTCTCACGCTACTAACCTAAGAAGGGCGTTTATGGCGCTAGCGTCAGGCATTCTTTTGAAGCTGCTTGCAGCTCCAGCGCGCTACGGCGTCAAAGCCTCCGCTTGCTGCTTGCAGCTTGCTGATCGCTGTGTTCAAAAATGACACGAAGCTGGATATGAGTAGATGTTGGTCGAAAACGAACGTATCTCATTCACAATGGAACAGAATGGTCTCGCTCGATGCGTCATTTGATTTGGTGTATATTCACCATCAGAGTTCTGGAAACTTCGAAACTCAAACCCCAACCTAGAAAAGAATGCTACAATGTTCGAAATTCTCAACTTAACACGCCCCCTAACTTCGCGACCTCCCACTACTTCATCTACCGAAATGACCGGGCAGATCTCATGTATTCTAGCATTCAACCAGCTCATGATCCTTAGGCTATACAGCATGGAGCAGGCAGAGAGATGAAAGGACCACAATATCCTGCTTGCTTGATCGGAATCGATTCTATGATTGAATAGCAGAAGTGCTACTTAGTAGTAGAAACTCGGAGAGACAGACAGAGAGGGGACTCTCTCATACCTGCAAACTCCTAGGATGAGAAGTAGGTCCCTTGTTTTTGGCAGGAATAGTTCCAGCCTTTGTTGCCCCTCGGTAGAGTGAGTCTACTTAGCGAACTGGCAGGACGCGGAGATCGATTGATCAATATGCATCTCGAGAGTTGATGGTTGACCGCCGCCCCCTTGTCCTGGAGGCTCTCCGGCCGGGGAGGCAAAGGGGATTGCTATCGTCACCTTTTCTCCCGGTGTATGTGAAAAAAAAAAAGTGACGAACCCGGTCATAGGTTGGTCCAAAGAACGAGAGTCGGCTTCCTTAAGTCCGTTGTTCCTCAGTAGCTCAGTGGTAGAGCGGTCGGCTGTTAACTGATTGGTCGTAGGTTCAAATCCTACTTGGGGAGAATTGATAGTTCTCGCTTTTCTGACCTAGCGACCCCTGTCCTTCTCCTTAGTTTCTAAACTAGCAGAATCGTCAAACGGGACATCCAAAGTGGGAAGTTGATTGTTGGTTTTGCAAAACCTCACTCTCGTATAGGTGAACTTGGTTCGTTCAATTCTTAGGAAGAAGAAGGATCCACTGGGAATGAATGGGAAGACTGGAGTAGTATCTTCATTAGCCGGAAGGAATTAGTCTCCACTAGCGTCATTCGAAGAACGAACAAGAAAAGGGTGACTGTTTAGGTAGGATGGATGGATGTGGTCCAATGGCTAAAGCTCTGCCAGCTTCTTGTAGACTGGCAGTCTCCGAGTGGTTTTTGGGTGGGATGGTAGAGTTTTTCTTCGCCACTAGTGGCAACGAAGTCCTTGGTAATTAGCAAGGGGGAAGGAAGATCTCCACTCATTCATTCAGTGCCTGCGGTGAGGCGCGACCCACAACAAACGAAGGGGGAAAGCTTGCTGTAGCCCTCTTTTAGTAGACTAGGCTTGGTAAGCGTAAGCTATTTAAGTAGGCTCGCTTCTAATCTAAGTAGGCTCGAGAAGGGTAGGCTCGCTGCTTCGCTCAGCAGAAGAGCCCTATGAGTAAGGGCGCTAGCGCGACATACTAATAAGGGCGGCATAGGGGGCTTGACTTGTTCACTTACTAATAGGGCTAATAGGGCCCCCGCTTGCTGCCTGAAATCCATAATCGCGCTCCTTACAAAAAGGGGGCTTGACTTGTTCACTTACTAATAGGGCTAATAGGGCCCCCGCTTACGTGATGGGGGCCCCCTAAACGTAGTCAGGTAAGGCCCCTAAACGTAGTCAGGCCTATCACGCATTAGTCTTGAGTGAAGTTCGCTTGCTGCTCGCCCCTATCTCTAAAGGTCAGTAGAAGGGAAGAAAACATGGTCACTCCTTTTAGGAACATGGCTCGTTCAGTCACTTCACTCGCTGCTCGCTGGCTCGTTCATTCACTTGCTCATGAACTCGCTGCTTCGCCAGAAGCGACTAGTCGCCTCCTTTCCTCCGCCGAAAGATGCTTAGCCAGAAGCCCTTACTACGTTTAGGGGGGAGGGGGGCTGGGGAAGGCCGACGACTACATGAGGGGGAAGCTGTCGTAGAAGCTTTGCCCCTTGCTTTACAGAGATTGTTATGAACTGACTAAATGACTAGATTCTCCCGGAACGCTAGCGAAGCTAATAGTATGAGTTCCCTTCAATCAAATCAATAAGAACGAACGCCGCCCTCCTTCTTATTCAGGAACCCATTTGAGGGGGGCCTCGGCCCGGGAAGGGGAGAGTGGCCGAGTGGTCAAAAGCGACAGACTGTAAATCTGTTGAAGGTTTTCTACGTAGGTTCGAATCCTGCCTCTCCCACTTGTTGTAGACTTCAGAGAAGAGAAAGGAGGCATTCGTCAGCGTAGGAAGGCCAACCGAGCGAAGCTCTTTCTTTTTTGTTTGTGGCCGTGCCGTGAAGTGAAATTGTATCGTATGTTAGTTAGAGAGGTTGGCGAACTACTACGATCTATAGATTCCTCATCTATATCCAATCCCAACGAGAATAGAAGCGAGTCGCTTCCGGCTTGGCTTGTAGTCGTAGTCTTTTAGTCTCTGTAGTCGGCATTCCTACACGCATGCGCCCGCCAGAATGCCTCCTTGGTTCGGGACGAAGCCAAGCCGATACATACGATAGGCGAAGGAAGCGCCCCCCATTTCATAGCGCCTGGGGAACGCAAGTTTGATCGAGGATTGGAGAGGAGAGGTGGAAGAAAAGGCTCGGGATGGATTTAGGAGTCTTTGTGCGAGCCGTATGCGGTGAGAGTCGCACGTACGGTAACGAGGGGGGTTCGCGTCTATACGTGTAGTGTGGTGGTTGGGCCTACCCACCCTATTTGTTCCATGATCTATGGGTCTACTGGAGCTACCCACTTCGATCAATTAGCCAAGATTTTGACCGGATACGAAATCACTGGTGCTCGATCTAGTGGTATTTTTATGGGGATTCTATCTATCGCTGTAGGATCCCTATTCAAGATCACTGCAGTTCCTCTTCGGGCGGCTGTAGGACGGACGGCCGCCTATAGGTGGTAGGGTAGGGTGGGTGGTACCGCTCTGATTGCGGCCAATCTTCCTAACCGCGCGCGGGCCGGGCTTAGAGCGCGTGAAACTCATCACTACCTCGTAAGGGCGTTGAGACCATAGCATGTTACACGAAAGCGCCGCTTTCTCAGGAGTGTTGTCACACAGCTGCCCGCCTAGAAGAGCCACTCGCTCTGTAGTGTTGTCACACAAGATAAGCACGCCGCCCGCCTGCTGGCCGGGCGAATCGAAGTGATCTTCCGGTCAACTGTCCACCCAGTCAAGTGCAAAAAAACACAGTGGAATCACGCAACGCACGCTGCTGGTGTGCTTCCTGCCCACGAGGAAAGAAAGAAGAGCGACAAGGTTCAGTTCAGATTTGACTGTTTGCAGCATGGGAGCTGATTACCCAAAAAATGCCTGGGAACAATGAAAAAAAAACAAAAGATATCTCGGTAACGAAAACTATAGGGGGCTGTATTGGCGAGATCCAACGGTGAACAGCTGCCCAAAATAAAAACCGCCTGGAAGTCCGAGGACCTTTAGTACCGTACCCTACCCCCGAACCAGCAGCCTTCGCGCCAAGCAAGACCGCCCTTGTCCCTTTCCTTTCTCCATTCAGCCTCCTTCTTTGCTTTGTTCCAATAGAGTCTAAGGCAAAGCTAAAGTGGTTCGTATGCCTACCTTACCTACTTGACGAAAGGGAACGAACTTCGTTTCGTTTCCGGGTTTATGGATTGGATTCAGTCAGCCTCACTCCTTCCTTTTGATTATGTCGTGACGCTTTGGTTACCGGCGAACGCTTCCAAAGGCGACCCTCTCGAGTTTCCGGCTCTTTCCTAGATTGAAGTAGCCTTTCGTCGCCTTACTAATAGGGCCCGCCGCCCTTGAGTCTTATGGCAAGAAGTCACTATCAAACTGCTCGCCCTACTGAAGTACCAAAGGTGCGCGGAGCCAACGAGTTCAGTCGTTAAGCGTCACGAGTCTACTTTGTGACTAATTAATTGGTTTGCGACTGAAGGATCCTATTGACTAAAGGTTCTTCGGTTTCCTTTAGAATGAATGTCGCTATGAAGCCCCTACTACTTTGATTCAAAAGGCGAACAGCCCCCCCTTATAGTCGTATGGGGTGGGGTGCTTGTGGGAAGCTTTATGGATATGAGGAATTCCTCAAAAAAAAAAAGGCAAAGTCCGGTATTTGACGAAGATCTTTCTATCAATAGATAGGAAAGGAATGAGTGTTCGATATAGGGGATAGGATCCATCTGCTCTCTCTCATAATGTATGTATTTCTTAATTGATTTCAATTTAGAGAGAGAAGATATAACGATATAAAATCAAATCGGGAGATGATAAAGGATACATAGACATCTAAAGGGATGTCTATTCTCTGCCTCTTTCTTTTAGAGAGCAAAAATCAAAAGATATCTCGTTCATCTATCTCTTGTCTATCTATCCATTGATTCTATCTATGAATCAAGTCAAAAGAGTTCGTTTGTTTTTGGGTTCCCCGAAGCCCCGAATGGATTGGATCGTTTCTGCCAACGAAATGAACGCGGAGCCCGTTCCGAATGCTTATCCGATCCGGAAGTTCTAGCGAAGAGAATAAGATGCTGCTCCCCCTCCCCCTTCTCCTGTACTTGGCCTTTCCCGCTTTGCTAATCTTCCCCTCTAACGCGGGCCGGGCGGCGGCGGGCGCGGGAGGAAGAAAGCTAAGAGAAGACGCTCTTCTCTTAGGTCCTTTTTTTTCAGTGCAACACAGGAAAGCGCCCTCTTTTTGTCATCCCTGCAGCTTCCCAGAGGCTTTTTTGGTATTGAACGCATGGC
>NW_027519163.1:45000-65711 GCF_043159265.1 Tasmannia lanceolata
TTTCATCGCAGAACTGCGAAGTTTCAGCCCTGTTGAACGGCTTATCACATTGGATTTGACACCGAGTTTAGGAAGCGTATTCCAAAAGCGCCTTTTGCACAAGTTGGAGTGTATGTTTTCGCCTTATCTATGTTGCCTGATGGAGTCTTTTTGAAGTATTCCAATTGTGGATGAGACAAAAAGAGACTGGTCATGGTCTTCCGGGTCGTCTGGGGTCGGGATTCCTACAGTTGGGTTGTTGTAGTTTTCGTAGTTGCTTGTAGTTTTGTTTTTTGAATCGAGATTGGGTTGGTGTTCAGTGTACCTGTAAAGCCCAAGAAAAAAGGAACGTGGTTTTCGGGGAGCTAGGCAGAAGGAAAAGAGGCTCCTAGCTAAAGTAGGCTGGGGCGTTGGCTTTAAATTACGAGTGCTAGGGCTCGTTGGCTTTGGCTTTTCTTCTAGCTCTAGTGCGCCCTCGGCTTCGGGAGAGCTTGCTTCGTGGCTCGATCACTACCGATAAAGGATTCCTCTTTTTCTTGCACTGTATATCGCCTTTCGGTCTCGTTGAGCTTCCGGCTCTCGAAGGCGATAGGGTGGCCCTCTTGCATCAACACCCCACCAATGGGAAAATCCGAGGCATCAGTGTGTACCTCAAAGGGCTTGGCATGATCTGGCAGCTGTAGTACCGGGTCCTGAGTTACCGCAGTCTTTAGGCCATCGAATGCCCGCTGGCACTCTTCTGACGGTTCGATCCTTCTTCAACAAGTCGGTCAACGGCGCAGCTCTATGGGAGTTTTCGGGTATGAACCTTCGATAGTAGTTGACAAGTCCAAGGAATGATCGGAGCTCGGTTACCTTCTCTGGGGCTTGCCACTCTTGAATGGCGCGAACCTTCTCTTGGTCCAGACCAATCTCCCCTCCCACAATACTATGTCCCAAGAACATGATCTCCTCCTGGGCAAAGGAAGATTTCTCTTTCTTCACATATAGATGGTTCTCACGTAAGATCCGAAAGATGGTGCGAAGGTGCGCGACATGTTCCTCTATGGTCCTACTGTAAACCACGATGTCGTCCAGATAGACCACCACAAACCGGTCAAGATGCTCATGGAACAGCTCAGAATTCATTGGCAAGAGGTGGCCGGCGCATTCGTCAAACCGAAGGGCATCACCAAGAACTTGAATGCTCCATATCGCGTCACGCATGTGGTCTTGGCTTCATCCCCCTCTGCAATCCGAACCTGGTAGTAGCCAGACTGAAAGTCCAGCTTTGTAAAGTACCTCGCCCCTCCCAATTGATCAAACAGGTCGGCAATCAAGGGGATAGGATACTTGTTCCGCACGGTGGGTGACTTTGTTGCGTGCGCGATAGTCTACACACAACCGCAAGCTCCCTGTTCTTTTGAAATAGGACCGGGGCCCCATAAGGCGCTTTCGAGGCTCGAATGAACCCTGCTTCCAATAGCTCATCTAGTTGCTTTCGGAGCTCCCTACAACTGGAGAAGCCATGCGATACGGCGCTCGAGCTGGAGGTTTAGCGCCTACCTCCAACTCAATCCTGTGGTCCACTGTTCTTCTTGGGGGCAGGGTCTTCGGTAGCTCGGGAGGCATGATGTCGCTGTACTCCTGCAGCACTCTCGTGATGCCTTCCGGTATGTGCTCATCCTTACCGTTTCTAGTGGACTCGGGATGCCACGAATGTGGGCTCACCTTTCTTTTCTTTAAGCTCTTCTCGAGTTGGAGTGCCGATATCCGCTCGACCTTCTCTTTCCCTTTCCTGACCGCAGGAATCATGCAAGGGGCCTCTTCCCCAAGCATACAAATGGAGTCTAAGTGAGGCATCGGCACGAGGCGGCATGCAAGAACTCCATTCCCAATATGACCTGGAAGTCATCCATGGGTACCGCCATTAGGTTGGCCACTCCTGACCAGGCGCCAATCTTCAAAGGGACATCTTTGGCCAACCCAGCTATAGGCCTAGCTTCTGAGTTCACCGCTTTCATCTTGCGTCAGTCATGCTCCAGCTTCAGCCCAAGCCGACGGGCCTCTTGGTCCGCGACGAAGTTATGGGTAGCCCCCGTGTCCACCATGGCACGGGTCGATCTCCCATTGATGCTCACTTCCACAAACATCAGATTTTCCACTCTTCTTGTTCCAAGCCTTGATGGCGTTCAACAATCGTAGGGCTCCCATCCGAGGTTCCTCTTCCTCGGTAGGGGTGGCCTGAAATGGCATTCAACGCTTGCTTCTGTGGGCAGTTCGCTACTCGGTGCGGTCCATTGCAAAAAAAAAAAAGCATCCCGATTTGGGGGCCTTGTTAGACGTATCGGAGCCCTTAGCACGAGAGTCCTTCCCATGCGGCTTCTTATCAGTCGAATTGCTGGCCCCCCTCTGAGGTTTAGCAGGGGCTTTGGAATTGTTCGAAGGCGTCTTCGGGTCAAGTGACGCGAAATCAGTTAAGCGCTCGGCCGTTGCTATAGCGGCCGCGAGGTCTTCCCCGGATGTCTAATTCAGTCTGAGCCCAAGGCTTGAGACCCTCTAGAAATTGAAAGAGCTTGTCTTTCTCCGACATGTCCCGGATGTCCAACATCAACGCTGAGAACTGTTTTACATATTCTCGCACCGTCCCTGTTTGCGCCTCAATTGGTGGATTCTTGCGATCATGTCGACGTTTTCGGGTAGGAACTGACTCTTCAGTTCCCTCTTAAGGTCCTCCCACGTTTCTATGAGGCACCGACCATTCTGCATATCCTCATAGCGAGTACGCCACCACAGCTTGGCGTCTCCATTGAGGTACATGGTGGCCATAACCACCTTGGCATCCTCTGAGTCGGGACGTACAGCTCGAAAGTATTGTGTCGAAGAAGACATTTTCCAGCTCCTTGGCATCTCGTGCCCCTCCATACGAACGTGGCTCGGGTACTCGCACCCGACCATGGCTTTCCCCTTGACCCCCGCCCGTGGCTCCCATCGCCCGTGTCAGGACGGCCATCCTTAGGTAAGGTCCTCAATTTGGGCTTGGAGGGCCTCGAATGTGGCTCTGGTGTCTTCCGTCAGGGTCTTGTGGCCGTCTTCGAGCGACTCGACTCGCTCACCCTGTAGTATCATATTCGCAACCATACCATCGAACTGATCCGCTCTAGTCTCAAGGTTCTCTAGGCGTTCTTTGTTAGTCCACCTGCTTCGGTCTACCGCGGCAGCCACGCCGCTACTCGACGTATTTCCAGCGTTTGCCATCTCGCGTCAAGGTTCCTACGGCTCGGAACCTGCTCTGATACCACTTGTCACGGCGCTAAGTCCTTCAAGCTGCTTAGAGGCTCAACCGTGCGGCGCTCACGTGCCCTCCTAACACACGCAAGCCAGCCGATTTATCAAACCGAGGCAACCAAGGGACTCTTTCCGAACGCAACACTGACACCGGCAAGCCGACGCAACGGTGAACTCGAACCCCCCGTTGGGAGTTGGCCCGCAACGTTGGGGCTGGCTAGGCCAACCCAACGTTGTCCTTTCCCGCGGGAGGTGCCCCCCAAGGAGACCTTACGCTAGCTCGTCGCAACGCAAGGCCCGGACGCACGCACACAATGCACTTATGCGGGACAAGAAAGGCTACACGATGTCATTAAGCACAGTGCTAAGTACACGTGAAAGCACCCAGGACACTCAGGCTAGACATGGCACAGTAGCACAACCCCTGACGGAACGGAATTCAACTAAGTCACTGAGCTTCCCTGTTTAAAAGCCAATCCTTTCAAAGTCGCGGGAGAACCTAAAACCTATGGGTTTGACATACTCCCCCTCTACACACACACTTAGGCAAGGATGGCCTACAACGGGGCCCCATGTGGCCAACGACGGGGCCAACACGACAAGCAACGGGGCCACGCAGGGCCAAACAAAAAGGACACGGGGCACGGTCATAGGCCATGCGAACAGCGCTGGACGAAATGACCGTGACAGACTCCCCCACTCGATTACGTCGACGAGAAAGAAAAAGCAAAAAGAGGGGTGTTCATTTTTTCTTGTTTGTTTCTGCTCTGATATTCTTTCTTTATATTAATAAATTTCTTGTTCATTTTTTCTTGTTTGTATCTGCTAAAGTCTCTTTTAATCGAGAGTTGTTGTTGAAACTCTCTTTTGCTCTGTTTTTCTATTTCCCAAGTAGCCGATCAATGTATTTTCTTCTGAGTAAGGAGACCTTATTCTTTGTTTGGTTTGTTGAAAGTCTTGTTGCTTTCTTCCGGGCAGCTGTTGAGATCACAACTTTGATTACGGTTAGCGGTTTCACCTTTGACCTTTTACCAGGTACAGCTAAAAGCAAGGTCTTTCAAGTTCCAGCCCTTTAATAAAGCCAGAGTCAAGTAATAATAATAAGTAGAGCTAGCAGTTTGTTTCTAGTTAGGGTACTCTTGGACGGATTTTTTAAGATCATGTTTCTGGTTTCGAGCTGAACTCCTTTCGTTACGGGCAGTTCCGGGTTACGGGTAGCGAAGGTACTCGAGAGAAGATAAATAATCTATATAGTTCCGTTCAAGTGCAAGTTCTGTAAGTGAAGTGATTCTTTGTTGTTCCTCTTTTAAGTAACGCTTTCAAGTCTTTAGCTTTTGCTTGTAGCTTGTAGCTTCCGGGCAAGGAGATCAGATATACTAAACCGGGAGTGCAGTTCAAGCTAAAGTTCTTTCAAGAGTACCTTTTCTTGTTCAAAAGAGAAAAAGTGCCTCTTGTTCTGGTAGAGAACAACTATTCCCACTGTAGCTTGTAGCTTTCTTTACGGCAGTAGGCACCGTGCGAGCGGCCCTAGCTAATAAAGTTGCGAGCCCCTCTGCTTTGCTTTGCGTCAAGCCAGAAATCAACAACTACTTCCATCACTCCCGCTTCCGCTTACGAACCTGAACTTCCACTTTCAAGTAGGCGGTTCAGAGAAGGCAATCTTGTTCCGTTAGCCAGTCCAGTTCAAGCTATACTAGTTCTTGAAAGCGGCAAGTAGTTTCAAGCCTTGAACTTTCGTCAGGGGCTGTTTTTAATGATCATGGAGTTGCTTTAGCGCTAATCGCATCACTTTCGCCTTTTTCCAAGGCCTTCTCCCTAAAAGCATTTCCCCAACACTGCGTGCTCCCTACAGCCATCCTTGGTTTAAAAGTGCCTGTCCTATCCAATATAGAAAATCCCCTAAGTGCTGTCGTCTTTTCTTGCATGGATTAGTGAATAGGTCAGCCCCTCCTCCTTTCCTGAGATGATACCTTCCTGCGTTGATATCTTTCTTAGCCGAAGAGAGCAGATCAGCTTACGGGTCTCAGCTTGTGGGTTGTCTGCTTCCGTCTTTCAGTACTGGGATTCAAGTCCAGTTCAAGGAAAGGAGCCGAGGCAATGAAATTGTTGGCAGGTCGTGCTTGAAAAAAAAACATGGAACTATTTCGGTAGGCCAGTTCCCTAGGCCAGCTCCGGCGGCTTGAATAAATCCTTCCTTTCCACAGCCCTAGCGCTAGTGAAAGTTGTTAAAGCTAAATCTTTAAAGCCTACAGTAGAAGTCAGTTAAGCTAGTCTGGTAGGCAAGTCCGGTACTCCTTCTTGGGCCGGAAGCGGGATATCATATCAAAGAGAATTCTTTTCACGGGGCAAGCGAGTACAGGAGGGCAATTCAAGCTAAAGGCTTTAAGTCTAAGAGCTACAAGCGAACAAAACTGTTATTTTTAGGGTGGATCAGAAACCTAGTCTTTCCTTGCTTTCTTCCTTCTTTTCTGGATAGTCGTGTAAGCGGTACTCTGTCTTTAAGTAAGGCAGAGGGGAAGCGGTACGAGAGGGCTCGTGGTAAGCTTGGCTTAGAGAGTATTTCCTTCCGCAATCTTATTTTGTTCTTTTTCCGTTGCTAAAGCACTCTTTAAGGCGAGTACACTACTTTTCGGGTGAAGCACTTTCAAGCAGGAGTTCCCTGCCGAGAACCAGAACAAGAACAAGGAATTTGCTCTACGGCCTACCAAGAAACAGAACGAACGGATAGAACTGAACTAGCGGAACAGAACAAGGAGTTCACTTCGGCACCTGCCGTTCCGTAAGCTAGACGGTATGAGTTCCGACCTCTGATCAGCTAGCACGAAAGGAAGAGATCTCAAAAGCGACTAACAGAAGCCTTTAGAGTACCGAAACAAGATTTTATTCATGATCGGCTTTCCCTGGAATGGTACTGAGCCCACTAGCCAGAAAGAGGATATTCTACGACAAAGAGCCCTCGACTACCGTAACAGAAGTCGTTTTTCTATGAACTTCCCTCTCGCCAACCCGGAACTGAAGGACGGAACATAAGGAGTAGGCTGAAAAGCCTACGTGCGCTAGTAGCAAACTACGGCCCCCCCTACCCCCATTAGCCCTATTAACGCCCCTATCACGTAAGTTGAAGTTAAGGGCGCTTATAAGTTCTGGCGCGCCATAAACGCCCTTCTGAGTATAGTATCCCCCCTATCACGCCCTATTAACGCCCTTATTAGTCAGTTTAAGGCAAATAAGGATCGGGTGGAGATGGGCATGCTAGAGGATGAGCGGTGACTCGCCATAACGACTGAACAGGATGGCCAAACCAACCCCCCTCAATTTCGTGTGCGAAGAAATCGGATCTGATTTTCGAATCTCTCGTCCCTCTCCCTTTATAAGTAAGGTCGATGCTCCATATCTTCACGAGTATCCGAACACAAGGTCCTTAAGCCAAGTGCAAGTCCATCCAAGTGCGAGGCATGTGGTTGCCACGCACAACTCCGCCAAGTCTCACGACCCAGCCGTTCAAGGCATAGACCTATGCCATGAACCAATCCGCAGGACCAAAGTCCCGCATAGCAGCTAAAGCCATCTGAAGGCGAGGCCAGGTCCAGCCACGCTCCGCTCCGCCGAGCCCAAAGACTTAGGCGCTCACACCACCGCATCAAAGGGACCATTTGCAAGGTTGTGGCATAAGTCCACTCTCTTGCTCGGATAGCTGAAGCCCACCATGGAACGAGGCATTGAGTTCACCACGTCCCGATCCGCCAAACCCGAAGGCTTGGTCATCCAAGGAGCAAGCATGCACCATGGACTAATCCGCAAGACTTGCGTCTCGCGAGGGCGGCCGAAGCCACCCCGGCACGAACTCATGGAAAGCCTGATGATGGCCTACCCACAAGACGTACCGCGGTGCAGAGGCAAAGTATAGTTAAGCCTCGTGCACCGTCCGTACGCGCAATGCAAGTGGGAACCCAACCCAACTTACACTGTCTTTGGCCCCCGTCCTCGACCAAAGAAACTGGAGCATCCCTCTGGAAAACTCACAGTCCGCACCCAAAGCTCCCTTAGGGTACACCTACAAGCAAGACGATTTCCCGCTGTGCCTCACACGCACAAGCTAGGTCCTCGCACGGCTCTTCAGCCACACCACCAAGGTTCTGGCCCACAGCCTGCTGGGCCTGGGGGGTTAGCATGTCACGGGAAGCCAACCCCTTAAGGAGTGGAGGCAACCACCCCGCTCAGACAGGAGTGCCCACCAAACGTCCTGTGGTTGCATACTTTTGAAGACGCAACGAGACGGGGTCACTTCCATTTTTCATTCCAACTGCGTCCCCGTGACACTCCCCCACCTGATAACGTCGACGCCCTCGTCGACACTGAGCACTCTGCGAAGCTCAGCTCCACATTAGCAAACGACTTGGCTTCCTTGAGAACAGACCCCACTGGCACTTCAACAACTTGGCCCTTCGTGACCTTCTTGCCCCTTCTTGTACCACACTGCCCCAAGTTCTGCAAACCGCTGCCTTCTCAATTCTCCTGGAGTTATCATCCTCATTGCTGGTTTCATGCCATTCGTTCCTTTGAATTGGCATAGGACACCAGCACCTTCATTGGGCACACCTCTGTGCAACCCATGCAATGATGGTTTAGAGAACTCCACCAAACTCACAGAGGGTAGAGCGACCCGACTTGATCTCCTTCAAGCAATCCTCAGATTCCTCCTCAGCTTCTCCCGAGCGTTTTGGAGCGGTCTTCCGAAATAGCTATCTTGCTTACTTTCGTCTCCAACCCTGAAATGCTGCCACATTCTCCTGCAGCAAAGCACCTGCCTCACTGGCCAAGTGCGAAGGAACCACCTCAATGGTCCCGCCCCTTCCGAGGCCAAGAGTCTCCCTCTGGGATCCTCAACTTCAGCGCTTAGTCTTGCATCCTTCATCACCCTGTGCCAACCTACTTCTTTGGATACGCCAACCCTTATCTCACTAATGGTCTCAAAAGTACCCGCTGGCCAGCACTCACACTACTAGCCACCCAAATCCTCCATCACTCGGATTGAACAGCCCTTTCGGTCTTTTCAAGCACTAGTCCTTCAAAGTAGCAAGAAACACATAAGCTCACCATGCTGTCCCATACCAACACAGCTAACTCACATGCCACATGAGCTCACCACGCTGTCCCATACCAGCGCAACTAACCCATACTGATCTAAGCGGCCCTGGTGCATCACACGAGCTCATCATGCTGAACCAAGGTCTTTCAGAGAGCATCTCGCATGCTCAACTCATCCTGTGAACTACCACCCAAGTACTTCAGCCAATGTCCAGCTTTTCACCCTGGGTATGCAACTTCAGTCCGTCGAGATAGTGAACACCTTCACCCTTCATGGCTACGCGCCTCGGCCCAGCGGCATGACTCCTCTTCCTGGGAGCACCACTCTATTCGTTTCAGAGTGATAATGAATACCTTGACCTGAGTTCTTCAGTGTTTCCTCTTCACCCCAAGAGCATCTCTGGTCCTCCAAACTGGTTCTGCCTTCACACTGAGTAAGCACTCCACACATTCAATCACTGTCATATGATTTCCCCTAGCCTGCCACTTGACCAAGGGTAAGCAATTCCGCACATCTTTGGTGTTGACACGTTCAACACCCCAACTCTTAGAGAAGGGCTCCGCCAGGAAGCCAACCCTCTCTCTGCATCTTAAGCCCTTTGGCCATATGATAATCCCATCATCTGATTAGCCAACACTGTAAAGGACCACGTCCAACTTCCATCCTGCCACTTCCGACCTCACACATCGGTAGGTTGCTGGAATCGTGCCAACCCATCCACAGACGGTCGTTGCTCTAATGCCTCGTTACGTATACTTCACTCGCTCGTTAGCGCAGTCGTTTTCTTGCTGGTTCGGACGATCAGGCATGAGACTCGCCCTCCCCACATAATTCTTATTCTATCCTTATTAGTCAATTCCTATATCACACCCTTCGATCTAGATTCAATCCAGCTGCACTTAAGTATAAAGTACGGCTACCTTATTGTTATGAAAGCCGCTGCGCGTCAGTTGACTCCACTCCACTTTCTAGAAGTAGGCAACGTCAAGTCAAGCACGATACTGCTTTTAAGCCTACTTCTTGCTCTTTGAGTGAACCGTGCTAGCCTTCAGGGGCAGTAGCAAGTAAGCGATGAGATTCAAGAGATCATTTAGTGTAGTCACTTGCCCGAGTTTACGAGGTTCAGGAGCGAAGGGCAGACCACACGTTCAGGAGGTAAGGAGATGAAAGAACTTAGTGCCGTAAGGGATAAGGAGATGAGATCACTGAGTTCCGTCAGTCGACTCAATCGGCTTAGTGGAGATAGGAAGACATTCGATGAAAGAGAGGAGGTAAGCTTAGTTCTATAGGCACGAGATTGTTGAGATGAATCGCCGGGTGGAGTGCAGTCAGGGCCCACCTCATCTCAAGCGTAGTACGCAGAGGACAGGTACCACCAAGCTAACGGGGCTTAGTCAATTCCAGCCCACGTGCGCTACTACACTGGAGATCAGTAGGCTAACCACACTACCAAGAATGAGAGCGCTTTTAGGCCCTCTCTCTTTACGCTCCAGTTGCTTCTGTGTGCTAGGTCCGGTTGAGCCAGCTTAGCGTCAAGGCAAGCCTACTACTTTATTTTATCTCCTGAACGTTCGGCTAAAGAAAAAGGGTCTTCTTTTTGCCAATGATGGCATTTCTGATCCTATTTGTATTCCGAGAAAGCGGGCGTCTCTGATCTCATTCGTATTCCTCTAAATAAGGTTTCAGTTTCATTCTGAGAAAGAAGGTTTCACTTTCTTAGTAATGCCTCCGTTTGCTCGGTCCCTGCCTCTTGAAGATCTGCTTTTCATCCTATGTTTGCTGATGGGCCTGCTTCTAGAAAAGGGAGTGTAGTCAGGGCGTAGGCACCGAGAGAACAGCCCTGATTGTACTGCACTTGTCTACTTTCTACTTGGGCATGTGACCTGTCCTATCTCTTTCTTAGGCTGATTTCGAGGAATCCCTTCGCTGGAGCTCCCTTACCTGCAGATAAATAAAATAGATAAAATGAAAATGGATCTGTATTTTATATTCTTACGGACCTGACATACAGGAGATATTACTACCTCCGCCTGTTGCACTGCTTGACTTGACTCTTCTTAAGTTGAATTCCGTTCCGTCAGGGCCACTTATAATAATAAGGGAGCTCCTCCTTCTTGTTCATAAACCTTGAATCACGCATTTACTCTACTCTATCTTAAGGGCCCCCATCGGCTTCTCTAACTAAAGCACGCAACGCAAGGAAGACCAGGCTTGTGTTGCCTTGTCCACACGGCGAAAGACAAGATATATGCCTGCCACGCCTGTAAGCAAAGATATATTAGTGGAACATTGCCTGTTGCACCGCTTTCAACCAAAGACTCGGGAGCCCTTTTTTTCCCTCTTTCCAGCAGGTAGGCGAGCTTGCTTTCCGGTAGGGTAGAGAAAGCAGCACTTGATGAAGCGAAGCGAGTAGGCGGTAAGTGAGGCGAGTCCCTTCCGGCAGAGGTTGTAGGGACAGGACGATAGATAGGTTTTGGGCTACGGGCATAGATTGATAGAACTCTTTCTGTAGCGTGTTGAGCACGACTACTTGTGGTGAGACTGAGATTGCCGAGATCGAGTATTTTTCGTCCCGAAACTCAGTGACGGCTATATTCGTTGGTAATTGGCGTAGGCCTTGGTCTTGTCACTCGGTTGGTGGAGAAGATAATATTCTTTCTGATGCGGTAAGCGGTTCTGGCTGTCGGAGGGGCGGGAGGTGTCAAAGAAGGATTGGTCAGTTTGAAGACATAGGGGACTTGAAAGCAGCAGTTAGAGAAGTCGGGGAGGTGGTAGATGATGAGACAAAAGTACTCGGGAAGATGATAGTGGGCGATGAAGACGAAGCAACCGGGACAGGTGTCAAGCCGGTGAAAGCAAAGGAAGCCAAGTGCTACGATGGAGCTCGTGAGGAGAAACTTTTGGAGAACTTCCTTTGGGATGTCGAAGACTACTTCAACTGTTTTAACGTCGGTGAAGAATAACGGGAGGTGAATATCGCCGCCCGGTACTTGGACGATACGGATCTGAAAGAGATGTTGTAGTACCCTACGGGAGCGAAGGGATAAGACAGAGACTTGGATGCCGGCCAGTCGGTTAAAACAGAATAAGTTGACGGGACATACCAAAAGAAAGATTTACATAGAAAGAAAGAACTAAATAAAAAAATGCGTGCCGGGGCTTCAATATCAAATCTATTTCGGCAATACACCACGGCTAAAGACGTACCCAACAGAAAAACGGATTGTAATAGCTGGAATTTGAACTGGTCTCACAATGAATAAGGGCCTACTGAGGGGACTACACGTAACCAAGCAAGGGAACAAGCTGCGGAAGAAGCAAAAGGCCGAGCAGCGACTAGCGCGGAAGAACACAGTAATACCCTAAAAAGTAAGACCGGACCTCTCGAAAGCATTAAAGGATAGCCATCTAAACGAAGAACTATTATACCGGAAAGGGACAGAGCGCAAACAACAACAAGAGAATTATCTAAAACCGAAAAACCCGAAGCCAAGTAAGGGCTGAGCGTCCTAGCGCGAAAGCCGTTGCGCGTTAGTAAGCTAACGCGCAGCCGTTTTCTTGCTTACCTTGAATCGCGCACCTTAAAACTCTAGTTTTGGACAAGAAAAATAAGGCCATGAAGAGGGTCTTTTCCAGTTTCCAGTTGCAGTTGACAAAAGAGCGGGCAGTGGGGAGTATTGAATCCAAAGAATTCGTTACAGGGGATTCGCTCAAAGCAAAGAAGCTACGGATAACCCTTAGCAGAAGACGAAGAGCTAAAGCTAACACGGGCGGGAGACCCAGACTTTCATACTTAAATACTCTATGTGCCCACCAGTACTGAACACAAAGAAAATATTGATTTGAAGTTGAATGAATTTATCGATATCTCATTCCAATCTCAGGGATTCGATTCGCGCCTAACTCGCACTGCTTTCAAGAGCTAGCTTGAACACTCCTTCTCTATATAAGATCCATAGCTTGAACAAGACAGCTGCACCGGGATACTCAGAAAGAAGTAAAGCGCATCCACAACTGCCGCAGAAAGAACAGGGGCATCTATACTATCTTCCGCAACTTCCGAAAGAGCCACATCAAGAACAAGAGCTGGTACCGCATGTGCCGCAGGACAGGCAGAAATGGGATATATATTTGAAACAACTATAGCAAGGGGATTCGCCAACAGGAGAGGACCAATTCTTCCAGATGAAAGAAGAGCCGATGGAAGAAGAGAGCTAAGAAGGGCGAGAATCCTTAAGCAAGGGCGGGGGCAAGGAGATCACATCTTTATAACAGACGGGGTAAACAAGCAAAGAATCTATTCGCGTTGACCGGGGAGTGGCATATAAAAGAGGAAATGAAAGCGACGTGTGTAGCTGACCAATTGCAAGGGCTGAGCTAAGGCTAAGCCAATGGCAGGAGACCACCTACCTCAGACAGCTAGCAGATGAAAGATGACTACCAATAGACCAGGCAGGAGACCACACCTAGCTAGCACCTGGCTTTCCTGCACCTTGCTCCTACGCCTCTGGATCCTCCTACTTCTTGTGCCTACGCTACAGCTCATGCCAAACAAGCACCTACTGAGGTAGCCAACCAGGGAAGAGACCAAGCACTAAGAGCTCCACCTACTTACTGATCTTTTAAAGCTAGCCACTAGTAGCACCTTAGCAAGTCCGGTAGGTGCGTTAAGGCGAATGGAATGATTGAACTTGGGACCCCCTACTAATCAAAGGCTTCTGTCCTGACTTCCGAACTTGCTTTCCGACTTGAGAGCGGAATGGGGACTTGCCCACCCCCTACTAATCAAAGGCTCCGGACAGCAGACTCCGGACTTGGCACGACTAGCTTTCCGACTTCCGACTAGCGACTAGGGACTTACGACTCCTGACTTCGGACTTCGAACTTGGGACTTGCCTGCCCCTTACTAATCAAAGGCTTCTGCGACTAGGGACGACTTGCCTTCCGACTTCCGACTTGCGACTAGCCGGATAGCGGACTTCGGATAGCGGACTGGGGACTAGGGACTCCTTCGGACTAAATAACTCTTACGAAAAGGATCGCACTAATGGCACCTTGGCACTGCCCTAGGCCAGCTAAGGCAAGTGAGCGAAGGGGGGAAGGTGCTTTAGAGCCCTATTAGTCGGCTAGCTAGGAAGGCAGGCCCTTACTAATAGGGCCTCTTCGACGGCACTAGCCTACGGGTTCTTCCCACTAGCCATGGCTTGGCCTAACCTTTGGCTCTGATACCACTTGTCACGGCGCTAAGTCCTTCAAGCCCACAAACCGCGGTACCCTGCTAACGGTCCGCTGTAGCAGAGTAAGCTGAAAAAGCCCTTTATATCTTATTAGTAAAGCCTAAACGTCCTTATTGAAAACTAAAGCGCTAACGAGCAAGAAAAGGCCCCTTACTATAGATAGGCTAACGCGCCTTACATCACATCACAAAACAATAGCTAAAAAAGGCACACTTTCTTAGTGTTTGAGCTTGATTAGTGCTTGAGGTCCTCCTCCCCGGCACTGGATCAGTCACTAAGCGAGTGTGCAACTATCACACCATCCGTTTTTCGATTCGGTGTGTCTTCAGCAGGCCAACTAATCTATCTAATCTAAACTACTAATCTACAAAACAACTATTAAACAATCAGTTCCTCCCCGCTTCCATAGCACGTAGCCATTGATCCCCTTAGCCCAACCGGATCATGGTGATACTCCGAGAGCGCCTTTACTGCCAGTAATGCTCGATTCCCACCTTCCGCCTCTCCATCCGCCGCTGAAGAAATAATCTCACAAAACCTTCTGCTGTCTCTACTATTCGAAATTTCCCGGAAGAGTCAATCAGTGAGGGAGGGAATTAAAGACTTAAGCCTTCCAATTCAAATTCTCTATCCTCCGCCCCACTCATTATAGAAAAAAGTCGGAGAATCCAATGCGGCTGTCTAATACTAGCTTCCCCTATCTCATAAAGGGGAAAGCCTCATTCCTTTAGCTGCTAATAGTAGATAAAGGACTTCCGCTTCTAGTTCTTCAGCAGGAGCTAATCCGAGCGTTCTGCGTAAACGGTGGACGTGGAGAAGAGCATGCGAACGCCTATACTGCGAAGGACTCGACGGGGGGAACTCGGTTCTTAGGAATGCTAAGAGGCGAGGGAGGTTAAAGACTTAAGCCTTCCTTTCGTGCAACCTGATCTAAATTTCGTCGTAAATAAGGAGACCTTCGCTAAGCATGTCAACGTCCGTACGGGAGCGGATTGCCGATGGATGGAGGCGGCTGCATCTAAGAGTTTAGTTCCAGGAGACTTAACAACATGGCCTGAAGCAGGATAGACTCATTGAGGGAGTGAGCTCCCGTGCTCCTCTTTTGGGATAGGCCATTCGGCTCATTCTCATGGATAGACCTTCGGTCAACTACATGACGAAGTCAACTCACTTTGCTTAACACAGGGCAGCAGAGCAGGACTTCTTTCTCACCCTCACCAACCTTCCGACCTGCCTCATTTCGGCATAGCTGTACACAAACTGAACATTAAGTAAGGGGCGAAGCCCGTTAAACAAAAGGTTGAAAAAGCCTTTAGCGTGCAAAGCAAGCAGCCAATGCGAGAAAGGGGCTAGAGCAGTACTCGGGGGGGAGAATCAGAGCTGCCTAATAGCTATGGCTTGGGCTACTATTGAATCACTCTTAACTAATTGTATAAAGAAGTGGCTATCCCCTTGTCCGTGGAAAGCATTGAAAGAAGAACACAACGGGAGGGAGTGATCCACAAGAGGAGCTCTTCCTTCTACTTGATGAAACACTCAGACTGCCGAGGAGAAGGGAAAGAGACTGATGCTACTACCGATGGCAGGGAATGAGACTACTACTAGCGAGACCAAGCCATGAAAGATAAAGATCACAGGCATGTGGTGAACCATACCGAGATAAAGCAAGGCACTTCCCAAGCTTGAATTGGGAATTGAGAGGCACGAGATAGCCCTCAAAAAAGGCGAAAAAGGCCTCTTTGACTAAAGATAATCGCGGGTTCCCACCCCCCTAATGGTCTAAAAGCGGAGAGAGGAAGCCCTCGATCGGGGAAAGGTTTACGAATCAATCAAACGAAACATAAAGATAAACGTAAGCTCTAGGTCGATGTGGTGTAGACGAGCCCCAGGAGCAAACCGTTGTTGCTCGTTCCTTGGTTGGAAAGGGCAGAGTTCCATTTGGTGGGTGGGTCTAGGGCGAACGAAAAAGACGTGTGGCTGAGGGCAGGTGAGGCATTGTGTCATCGAACGAACATGTTTGAGTATGGATCGTAATTGAGCGAAACATCTGCTCATCGAAAAGTGGTCTTAAAGCGAAGGTCTTGACCTGGAAGGATCGAAGAGAGCGCTAGTAGATCGAGCTGTAGGTGCATGGACTTGGCTAGTGAAGCACAACCACTCATCTTTCCATAGATAGTGCTACCCTAGAGTAAGATGAGCGACCCCGGTGGCAACGTTAGTCCCAAGGGTTTACTCCCTTCACTAGTCAACGAAGTGCATCTACGGATGTAGGCACATTCTTGCTTGATCATTTGCTCTCACTAGACCGCCCTAGAGTACGATACTGGTTCGTCATAGGTCCGAAGGGCTGTCTCTTGTGTGCGATGGTTGGGCATGAATGGAGCTTGCTCGGTAGAAAGGAGAGTAAGCTTTCGGGGAGTAGAGATCGAGCGTAGAAAGACCAGTGGATCAATTATTTTTTCAATAAAATGAGTGAAAGGATAAAGCGGAACAGACGTTTCTCGCAAGCGTTTGGATTCACCAACCACGACTCCTAACGAGCTCTTTTTTGCGCCATACAGTAGCTAGTCTAGTACAGCATTAGATGGTTCTCCGCGGGGTCAGCCTTTGATTACAAGTATAGCTTAGCTCATAGCCCCCTTACCAATGAGACAATGCGGTAAAGCGTGACCGTTCGGAAACCTCTAAGTGGGCGTTCCTACTTTACATCAGTAAATCAAAAGGCAAGGTAGAATAGCATCAGTCAAGCTCTCACAGCAGGAACGGTGCCGATTCCCATTCTCATTCCTTAGAAGCCGGAGCCCCTCCTGACAACTGTATTTGAGTCCGTTCACTCCTCACTCTACTAACGCAGGGTAAGTGATTATTGATATCCGACTGCCGGTGGGGAGACCGTAGACTGAACTGAAACCTACACTGTTTCTTGTGTGTAATGAGTAGCTACTAATTATCATTCATTCTTATCGGTGTTTAACACCAACTCCTTTGAGTTGCTCTTCTTAAACCATAGGGCAGGGATATTATCCCTAAGCCGAGTCTGTTGACTGAGTAACCTAAGCCGAAAAGGTGGACGGAGATGGTTACTAAGCCGAATCCCCGGAGCGAGGACCACTAACTAAACTCTTTGAATCTGTTACTAAGCCAGTGTTTGAGCTCTATGCCTTTGCGCGCTAAGGCTTTCTTGGCTAACCCGAGCAAACCACCCTGATGAGCGCTATTGCTCGGTTAGCATTAAGTGAGAAGGCACTGAAGAAGATCTCTGAGACCTCCGCTCAAAGAACAGAATTAGTGCTTTAAATTTACTTCTTTCCCTCCATCACCGGACTCGGTCCCGCCGATCGGGAAGATCCAAAGAACCCATCCATTTCAAAAGCAGAGAAAATCAAAGAAACGGAACCCAGAGAGAGAAGAAAAGCTTACCGAGGAGATCAGGAATGAGGCTCCGATCGACGGCATTCCGGAGGTAAGACGACGAGATTCCTCTGAGAATCGGGTACAAGAACGTATTGTCGCCGCAGTTAACGGAAGAGTCCCCGAGGACGAAGAGAGCAGAGATTATAAAGAGCGCGAAGAGAGAGCGGTTAGCGAAGAAGCAAATTTCCTCCCATCCATCCCCCATCTTGCTCTAGAAGAGAGATGAAAGGAAAGGGAAAAGATAGTGAGACTAATGGTGCTCGGGATGCACCGTGGACTGAGATTGTAACTAAACCGACTCAAAGAACGAATACCTATGACTGAACTGGTCACTTGACTGCTAAACTGAGGATGTTGACTGTGTTGAAAGACTAGGTCATCGCCCATACAACTCTTATTGGTTTTAACACTACTCTGCTATCAGAATAGGGAGATTGGTATTCAACCGAAACCCTAACCTGGACTGCTAACGGCTTCTTCTCTTGTTAGAGGAAGCCCTGGTTCAAAATCTTATTTATGTTACACGTAGCAACTCTTCTTGTTCAATCCTGACATCCGCTCTCAGGAACGATGAGAGAGTGACTAAGCCGAAAAGGTGGAGCGAGAACTGGTAACCCGGCTCGGTTCATCGATGACCGCTAACTGCATTCTTGACGGCCTGTTGTGTGCTAAGATGAACTCACACTCACAATTCAACTTCACTTCTAACTGAAGCTATAAGAGATGGTGACTAAGCCAAAGCGCGGGACTGCACTGTATTGTATGCTAATAGAAAGTCTTCGGTACAACTCTTCTTTCCTCCGTTCACCCCTCTCCTAACGAAGGCAAGGCAAGTGCCACTCCTAGCGCTAAGCATAGAAAGCTCTCACGCGCGCAATAGACTCTATCAGACTAGGAATCTGTTACCGTTCCCTAACCCAAAGAGGTTAATCGATGCAACTGCACTGTGTCTTGTGTTTCCTTGAAAGACTAGCTCTTCCTTACTGACCTTTCCTTACTCGTTGTTTAGCTGGAAGAAGCTGTCCGCTCTCAGGTTGGGCAGTAAGGGAACTGTATAATAAGGGCGTGATAAGTAAGGGAAGGGCAATCACTCATTCTTAAAACCAGCATTCTTAAGACCAAAGAGTCGGGCGGAAAAAGGGGGAGAGCTCTCCGTTCCTTGTTCTCCTGTAGCTGGATCCTCCGGAACCGCAAGAATCCTTAGAATGGGATTCCAACTCAGCACCTTTTGAGATTTTGAGAAGAGTTGCTCTTTGGAGAGCACAGTACGATGAAAGTTGTAAGCTGTGTTCGGGGGGGAGTTATTGTCTATCGTTGGCCTCTATGGTAGAATCGAATCAGTCGGGGAGGCCCTATTAGTAAGGGGAGGCGGTGGTTTACCCTGTGGCGGATGTCAGCGGTTCGAGTAAAGAAAGGGGAAGCCGAGGACCAGTAGTTGCCCGTAACCACGGCCCCGAAACGGAGCCTGCGCGGCCGGTAACCATTGGCGTAAGATCCAATCTTGAACTTGATGAGCGGAAAAGAAGACACTGTTTTAATATATGCAATTAAAAGCTCACGACGTGGATTCGAACCACCAAAGAGGCTACTTTCCCTTATAGTAGATCGTGAGATGGCAGTGATCTTTAGCTGGTCATAGCCATAATGTGCTGTTTTCATTGGAACCTTCTTTTTCAGAGCAAGACTCCCTAGTAAAGGTCATATTTAAATAGTTCCAAGGCAGGTACACATCTTTAGTTTCTTGTTACTCCATCCCTGCACTATCTGGGGTGGTTATAAGCTTAAATACAGAGGGAAGTACCTGAGCGCCTTGTCCCACTCTTCCGATTACGGGGTGACTAGTGGACGCCACCACGGGGTATGAAGCCTTGTCCTTCCTGGACGGATACATGGGTACAACCAAATCCGCATGGCACCTGAAGATGAGAAACTCACTGCCTTCAGGACACCTAAAGGAGTCTATTGCTACAAAGTCATGCCCCTTGGACTCAGGGGGCTACACAACTTATTGGGGCCATCCTCGAGATGACTGCTTCCGAAGAACATCCAAGAGTTGAAAAGCCTACAGGGGGGACTTCCCTATATCCTAAAGTTTATATCCAACCTCGCAGGGGGGTGTCAGCCATTCTCTAATAGGGGAAAGGACTACTGTTTGAATGGGATCAAGCTTGCCAGAATGCTTTCGACAGCATCAAAGCATATCTCATGAAACCCTCAGTCCTCATGAGCCCGAAAAAAGGCAAGCCACCGCTGTTATATATCACGGCGTTAAACGGTTCCTTGGCTACTCTCCTCGCCCAGCGCAATGAACAAGGGAAGAAGAACGCACTATAGGTTGCGTTGCTTTCGCGTGAAGATTGAGGGCCTGCAGACGGCAGAATTAGCGTATATAAGACTAGGTTGGTGTCAAACTTGGAGGGTGCTTTTCGAGATGCGGAATCATCACTCACACTCTTATCGGGCCGGATTTGATTCCCATATGGTGATTCACTGGAATCCTTAAAACTCACTCTTTTCTTCAGTTTGGTCTTCAGCTTCATTCTTTCTGCGTTGATTCAGCGCTTGCTGCTTAGGGCGATAGCGGCCCTCTCCTTCTACCTGCCTGCTGTTATGGTGTAAGCTACCATGGCTTCTACTTGCGCTTCGCCTTAACAGGGAGGGGCTTAGTGCGTGGCATTCTGGTTAACCCACGTGTGATGACGTTTGCGCGCAACACAGAATTAGCGTATGTTAAGAAGGATTTATATGAGGTGGTGGGATGCCGAATCGTTGGTAGTCTGATTCTGTGGACGATGCATGGAACTTCGATCTAAGTCGAGCTAGCCCTAGTATGGACGGTCTTGAGTGCCGGGACCTTAACCATATGATTCTTATCTACGATAGGGGTATTCCAGTGGTATGTTAATTTCATTTTCCGGAATGCTTCACCCAGCAAATGTAGATTCTTCCAAAGATAGACTGACTAATAGGTCTGTTCGGATTCGGATTGGAGGTCTTGGGCTTGCGCCTTCCCATTTCCTTCTAACTTCGGCTTGCTGGTGGTGGGGCGGGGAAGTAAGCAATAGCGCGAAGAGAGGGAAGTGCGCTAAAGCAGTGAGCTAGTAAGAGAGAGCGCACCTAAGAATCGGTTTTTCCGTAATAGAAGGAAGTTCCTGGTCCTGCAATTCCGGGGGGGCGGCCGGGTGGAAAAAGATAAGGTAAGCATCCAAACCAGCATCAGCCGAACTAACATATCCAGTTTATCTCGCAACATATCTAGTTTATCCTTCAGCAGCATTTCTCGAAGTAGCATTCCCATAAGCAGAGGATGAAACCCTTGCTTTTTTATCCCGACGAGGGTTTATGAATCACTCAAACGAGCCTTTCTAGCCGCATCTGAATCGGCGCATCCCTATCCATATCTTTATGCGCAGAGGCATCCAAATCCGAATCTGTAGAATCAATTGGAGAATCCCCATCCGCACCCGAATTGGCTAAATCTAGTATAGTGGGTGTTGTTCCGATGCCAAATCTAAGGAATAAAGATTTGGAAAAGGCATCTCGGCGAAAGAGGACTGAGAACCATAAGGCGAGCGCCAAAACGCTAGCACAAACAGCTCCCACAGACACGCATGATAAGGGGTGTGGGGCCAACCAGGCCACCACTTTTACCATATATGGGTCCGGACGACCCAAGAGCCCGCCACTAGAACCCAACCCTTAAGGGGCTAAGGTCCAAGGGGCGT
>NW_027519165.1:0-23614 GCF_043159265.1 Tasmannia lanceolata
CAAGTTACCCGTCGCAATAACGAAGCAGCAGAAGTAGTATGACTCGCAAGGAGGTTACCATTGAGTTCACAGGTAGTAAACACGAGCTAACACGCAAAATGATGGTCCTAAACAAGCAGGCAACTCTAACGCCGAACACAAACATCAACAACACAACTAGCCAACACAACAACCACCTGCAGAATGCCAAACAAACCCACGCCCCCTCAGTGCCCTCGGCCTCGCCCTCGTCGGCACTCTCCACCATAGCCATCCTGAGGCGCCATCCCATGTACGATAGTCTGGTGCTGGTCAAGAAGCACCGCGCCAACTCCAATGGTTACACTCTAGAATTTCCAACCTCAGAAGCGGCCACAAGCGCCGCTACTCCAACCACCAGAAACGGCACAACCGGAAGCGGAAACGAGGCCCACGAGCAGGAGCAACAGCGAGGCGATTGCTGTAAGACAAAGCTGGTTTCGCTCTTCCTGGATGGCGACGATCCCATCTACCAGTGTCAGGAGAGCAAGTGCAAGAACAGCGGACTCTCCTCGTCGGACGGCGAGATTGTCTACGTGCCAATGAATGGATTGCTAACCAGACTGGACACCTACGAGAACCATGGAGTCTCCATCGACAGTCGGGTGTATGCATTCGCGATGGGCTTAAAAACGGCCGAAAATTTCCTACAAAGCAGCTCCATGAAGGAACTACAGGAAACTCCGCCACTATAGGCCACGAGGGCTCCTCTATGTACATATTCGCCACAACAAAACGAAACTCGAACCAATGAATACACACTTACATAAATAAATTTCGTTACTATCTCTTTATGTTTGCTTTAATGTTAATTCATCTCCCTGTCATCCAAATCTTATTGCTCCAAAGATCGAGTTCACGGCGGGCGGAGCAACCAAATTGGAGTCATCAGATAGCAAATTCTTCAGCTTGATTAGCGATTGACGCTCCACACCTGCAATTGTCACTTGCTCAATCATTTTCATGTAATCACCTCGCATAAACTCAACCAATTTCCTGTATTGACGTCCGAAGCTTGTTGACATTTTCTTAGAAGTCTCTTGTAAGTATGCCTGAAGTACAATTGCCGATATCACAGGTTTTGGATCCAGGCTAAGGAAGGCGGCCAACCAGGACCAGGCGGCCGGATAACATTTGGACTCAATGAGAAAACATGCATATATGAGCACCATACTTCTCATTCGACTCAAATATTTGTCTTCGGATTCTAGAGTTTGCGTCTTCGTGTCATAAGAGTAGCCGCATGCAATTTTGTACTGAATATCTGGATTCTTTTGGCTTTTGAAGTCGGATAGCCGCGGATTTGCAGGTATAAGATAGGGACAACGCTCTTGTAGGTGTCCGATGAGGAGATCCTTGAAAATTATAAAATTCTTACTAATAACACCGTTTATCACAGACGCCATACTCTTTGCAATGGCTGGAACTGAGTTAACCAGTCTGGTGCCAACTGTGACGAAGGTTTGAGCAGCCAAATCCATGGCAAACAGTTGACCTTGGGGATGTAGCGAAGCATCCACCAGACGATCCTGGAAGCTAACCTTGTGACCAGAAAATAAGCTAGTGAGGAGTCTAATTTTGGTATCTAAGTGTTGATTGTCACTGTTTGAGATGGAATTAATTTGGGTTCTGATGAACAGGTTGAGCTCATTCTTGAAGGATTTCAGCGCCGGACTTGTCGCTATCTCATGGGTCAATTTCCTTGTGTCGTCTAAAACTTTTTGTATTCTAATGAATTCATTCAGTAAACTTATGTTGCTGAATTGGGGGTTGTTGAATTCTTTTTCCGCGCTCTCGGTCGACTGGGATTTTGAGGTAGTCTTCGGGGGTTCGTCTTTGTTTCCAGCCAAATCCAAAGGGAATTTTGCATCAACACCGGGAACTTTAGCCTCGACCTTTGGCTTAACTGTGGCTTCGGATGTGACTGTAGGTTTGTTAGTGTCATCGTCTGAGGACGCTATGCTTGGTGTTCCAAAGGTAAACTTTTCGTTGTCTTGTTTTGTGGGTGTCTCAAAGGAAGGGTATTTCGTGCTATCGAAGGTCGTTATGGTTGGTTCCAAATTGAATCTCACCCTCGAACCATCATGTGGCTTTGGCTCCTCTTCGCCCTCTTGACTCCTCTCCAATATTTCCCTGAAGGATGATTCCCATTCCACCTGACGCTGGGTTATTCGACTGATGAAATTTCTGACACAATGTTGGCGAATTTCTCGCAATCTTTGCTCTGCCTCCTCGTCAGCTGTTGCATTCACCTCCACGAAGGACCTGTTATATTGCTCTAAATCGCTAATCATATTCCATCGACTAAAATGCCATGTTTAATATAATTAATC
Source organism: Tasmannia lanceolata (assembly GCF_043159265.1). Lineage (NCBI taxonomy): Eukaryota > Viridiplantae > Streptophyta > Magnoliopsida > Canellales > Winteraceae > Tasmannia > Tasmannia lanceolata. Next base: position 2,352 of record NW_027519165.1, read on the forward strand.
GAGGATTTGGTTGGCTAATCCAGATATGGAAAAATATTCACATGGTGCGCTTTGTCAAAAAGACCATCACGCTCACGTGTTTTTCCCTCAAAGAGTAGCGAGAGGGAGGCGCGAAAATTTCCATGCAAGTGAGCCTCACATCGCTCTTCATGTTGATTATAGGTTGTACGTCAAAACTGATTGTAAATTATGCTTTCTTTATTGCAAGATGAACATGCAGACCCAAACATGGTCTTTGTATCAATCGATGAGTAGCTCAAACTTGACAACTCCTTGCGATCTGGACGGATTGATTTCGATGTTCTTGGCCCAAGCTTTGCACTCCACGAAGATCAAGACGCCCGGCCGGGGATTCTTGAAGTGGGCCATAACGAAGGGCGACTGGTATCCAGGCTGATTCGTGAATGGGAAGTATTTGGTCTCTATGCCTTGAGGATAGTAGTCGATGGGTCCAATGTTCTCCTTGTCGACAAACGACTGGCCATCGCAAGTGATTTGCACTTGGTTGTCGCGAAAAGGTGCATGCACTGGATAATCCTTTGGACGGATAGTATAAGGCTCGGGTTTCCAGCCGTAAATGCGGTTTAGTTTTACAAGTATACATGGCTTGCCCAGGTGATAGGAAAAGTTTTGCGATTCGGAACACTCGTTAGGGATGACACGCAGCTCGAAGGGGCAAAACTTCGATGGATCTCTATCGCCGTAGGCGTTACAATCTCCTTGAGCGTGCTGACCCGCACCCGACTCAAGCTCCTGGTAAGGCTTCAGGTATTCGTTCATGGCTTCAGCCCAATATTGCCAATCGCCAGCTAGGCTGCTCCTGAATTTTATCAAGGAGCTGTCGATTCGCGAGTAAGGAGGCCTGGGTCTGATTGACAATCCTGGACTGGCCCCAATCGGACTGTCGGACAGTGTTAGGGTGGGAATGCGTTCATCAATAAACTGCTGGAATACTGTCATATAAACAATCCAAAAGGCGATTGTTGACAACCATAAAACTCCATAGAATGTAAATAGTCTTATCCATGAAGATGGAGATCGAGATTTTGCAAATACCTTGAGACTTTCCTTGAATTTCATCTTGGGTGTGGCTGATGTCATGTGTTTCTAGCTAAGCGACTTTCTTGCCTTGTCTTGTCTCGTGTAGACAACATTTATCATTTTCTGTTTCTCAAATAGGTGAGGTCATTGTTATTGTTTTGGTTGCAAAAATAATTTGCAATTATTAGGGTTCGCCCGAAGAAATCAACTTAGAGCACTGGTTCTCTCGCAGCCTCGCTCCCCGCGACCCTCTGCAACCATTCCAACGCCGCTCGTTCCCTTCGTTCGTTCGCAAAACGTGCAAATCTAATCAAATTTTCTCTCTAATTTCCTATCTGGATATTGATATTAATGAACTCTATTGTAAGAAATAACCATGAATAACTCCAGATATTACGAATCTGGCTCAGAGGCAGAAATTAGGCCCGGCAGAATAAGCAACGAGCTGAGGGACGCTCTCAATATTGCTGAAAATGATATTCCAATTTGGATATACCGAATGCGAGCCCTCGGATATCCTCCGGGTTGGCTCAGTAAGGCGATAGTGGACACGGATGATATATTCGACACTGACTCGGCGCCCGCGGACCCAGAGTCAAAGAAACGCAAGAATCCCTCCAGCAATGAAGTCCAGTATGACCACTCCAAATTGATTGAATTCCCCGGGTTCAACTCGCCAATGCCGCCCAATTGCACAGACTATCATTATTTTATAAATATGCCACCCATGTTGGAACATCAACAGTTAGAGTATGCAAAGAAACACATGAGTGCGTTTAGACCTGCCCAAGTGCCAAAGAGGGTAAGGTCTCTCAATGAGTCTAGCGCGGCCGAAACTTCTATTTCTCTCAATGAATCATCCACCTCAACCGCACCCAAAACTAGGAGGAGCACAGGTGATCTAGAATCATCAATAACAGCCGAAGAGACATCAGGAGGAGCCATGCTCAGGAGGGCAGTCACAGAGGCCGACATAAGTGTAACCGGAGGATTCAAGCTAGTTTCCAAGGGTAGCCCCATGCCTAAGCCAATCGAGAGGGCGCCGCTGGAGAAATTCTCGGAGGGCGTTGTTGGTGAGCTTTTATATTTCGAGAACACACCCACATCGTCGGGGAAGTTCGATAGTATTCGTGGTTTACTTAACACGATGAGGAAGTCCAAAAGTGAGACAAGTTTCCAATCACCGGACAAGAGTTTGACCTCGTAGCTCGAATAAACTTAACTCATTCACTTTATCATATCCGTGGCTTTCACATCTCCTTCGTGTCCAAGTTTAAATTCCAAGTTGGGGTATGACAGCTCTGATGGGCGCGATTTAAGCGAGTTGGTGGTCACCTGTTAAGCACGAGGCGATGTTCAACTCCTCTTCTTAAATTACCTAGTCAAAATGATGATGAATTTCAATATAAGTATCATGGGACAGGTAATTTACAGGTAGCTTGTCCTCGGTGATGGATTTTGGGGAGATGAGTGAGAGAGAATTTGTACGATTGTTCCCGAAAAATCTCGTTCAACCGCATGAAACAACAACAAGCATTTGTGAAAGTAAAAGCAAGTGGAGGAGCTGCGCCTCTTACAACGCTTCTAGCAGAAAACATGTGTGCTACTCAGAAAGCATTTTCATACTCAACCTAATCATTATTTCAAGCAAATTATCAGCTCAATCAATCATAGAAACTCCATAGCTTTCAACTCACAAGGACATAGACCAAACCTCAGAGTCTAACGAGGAACGTTAAAATTTTAATAAAATTACCAACAATGGCCACTAGTGATCAGGAGAAACCAGGCGAGGCAATCGAGGCGGACGATTTTGAGGAGTTTGAGGCCGAGGATTGGCAAGGCGAGGACGACAATACCTGTCCCGTTTGGGAGGACGATTGGGACGACGATGATCTCGAAGAAGACTTTCAGAAACAATTAGTGAAGAAAAAATGCGAAATACCAGCGAAGAAGAAGATGAAGATTAACTTACAAATGAATTTATATGACATTTAAACTCGTTTAACAATTTGGACAACATCCTCATCATTCAACTCATGATCTTTGCCAACTTTTTGCGGTTGGTGCTTAACGGAAGAACCCCAAACAAGCGCATATTTGAACTCCTTCATGATGGTCCGGTGAACTTTGTTACAGAAATCCTCAAGTGATTTCTTATCACGTCGCAGAATAATCGGTGCCTCATAGTCTGGTAGCTGACCTTTAGGTTTTGTATAAATTCTAACTAAATCCAAGTATCTCCATGTTAAATCTAGTAAATCGTCAAAGTTCCACTTGTGATGAGCGGAAATGGGCACACAATGGGGAACTCTGTAGACCAAATCGAGTTCCTCGACAGAAATTTGGTCAATCTTGTTCATGACATAAACACAAGGCACATAGATCCTGTTTCCTTCGATAACATCAATCAAATCGTCAGTCGTTGCGTCGCACTTGAGGACAACGTCGGCGTTGTTGATTCTGTATTCACTTAAAATTGTCTTGATAGTATCGACATCTAGTTCGCTTTGAGCCACCAAGGCCTGCATGGCTACGCCGCCCTTGTCCTTTCTTCTTACAGTAATAGCTGGAGGTTCCTTGTTGAGTCTCAGACCAAATCCTTCTAATTCTTTCTCAATTAAACGCTTGTGCTGAAGAGGTTTCATGATATCTAAGACAATGTAGATCAAGCTACAGGTTCGCGCAACGGCAATAACTTGCCTACCACGACCCTTACCATCCTTGGCTCCCTCGATAATTCCAGGCAAGTCCAACATCTGAATCTTGGCGCCCTTGTACCTGATAACTCCAGGAACTGCAGTTAAGGTTGTAAACTCGTAGGCCGCAACTTCGGAATAAACTCCTGCCAAGTTGCAGATAAGAGTGGACTTTCCCACCGAGGGGAAGCCGACAAATCCAATTCTAGCGTCACCAGTTTTGGCCACGTCGAAACCCTCACCGGCTCCACCGCCCCCGCCACCCTTGGGTGTGATAAGTTCTTGACGAAGTTTAGCCAGGCGAGCTTTCAGTAGACCCAAGTGACCCATTGTGGCCTTGTTCTTCTGGGTCCTGGCCATTTCGGCCTCGATGTCTGCAATTTTCTGTAGGGTCGACATCTTTTGTCAATGGGCGGTGTTTCAATTGGGAAATCCTAGTATTTAATATCTGCTGGAATAATTAATGAGGTTCTAGATGTTGCAATAATGATACGTGCAATAATGTTGGATCTAATTCATTAGATTGTCTAGTGAGGTAAGTTCACATGGGGAGTTTGAATATGTTCCGTAATCATGTGGAGAAATTTTAGCGAAATTGAGTGGTTTCACGTGGTATTTTCGCCCGCATCGCGGGATGTGTGCTGAACGAAAAAAGCTCCGCCAGGAAATTGATTTTCATCAACATCAACATTGTTTTGATAGGGGGAATTTATTTTGCAAGCAACAAGAATCATTGACATCATAGTTCTATTAATTAACTAATTATTATAATCACCTAAATGCAATAGCAAGCTGGATGTCATAGTGCCCACATACTCACAGGATGGATCTCAATAGAGTTAGCGATGTGGAAAAACTGCAACTCTGCAAAAGGTATTTTATTGGAGGTTTCTTTGCTTTACCATTCCTCTGGCTAGTGAATGTCATTTGGTTCTTTCATCAAGCTTTCTTCAGGGCCTGGTTCAAGGAACAACAACAAATCCGATACTACGTCGGTGGCTCCCTCATCGGCTTCCTCGTCTACATGGTTCCAATTATCGCCTGGGCAGTTTATTTCCAAAATCACCGATTAGAGCTGGGCAAATGGGGACAGTCCATCTCCTTCCTGACACCGGCCGGCTATTAAATTAACCTATTATTCTCACGCAATTGTAAATCCTTAAATGTCTTGCCGTCGTTCTCGTCGAATGTCTCCGCTTCGGCGTACTTGTCGATAACATCACGAACAACATGCCTCAGGTCGTCGAGGTGATACCTCGTCTTTGAGCTGATTGCTAATATTTCATCGAATTGCATCATTCTTTTTGGTCTAATACTTTCGTCCACTTCCACCGACAGTGGATCCTCCTGCAGAGCCTTCAACTGTTCTTTGAATTTTTGGAATCTTTCAGGCGCATCCTTCAGAGTGTCCATCTTGGTCATGGCAACAATTGCTGGCTTCTTCATGAGGGTGTCATCGTACAACTCGATCTCCTTGATTAATATACACAGAGTTTCCAGGGGCGTTCGCCTCGGATAATCAGGCCCGAGATCTACATTATCCACATCGATCACGAACAGGAGCACCTGACTCCTGACAATGTGCTTGAGGAATTCGTGGCCCAAGCCCAGGTTCTTGTGCGCCCCCTCGACCAAACCCGGCAGGTCGGCGAAGGTTATGGACCTGAAATCGTTGTACTTCACCATGCCGAGATAAGGCCTCAGTGTTGTGAATGGGTAGTTGGCCACCTTGGGTGTGGCATTCGAGATGGCATTCAGGAGCGAGGATTTGCCTGCGTTGGGGAAGCCCACGAAGACTGTGTCTGAGATCAATTTCAAGTCTAGCCTCAGCTGGCGCCTCTGACCGACATATCCCAGGCCGTCATTGTGCTTGTCGCCGCCCCTCCCGCCCAGAGCGAGGAGGACCTTGTCGCCCGCCTTGTTCAAGTCGCCCACATGTTGCCTGTCCGAATCGGTGACGGAGATGCCCACGGGCACCTTGATGATCCTGTCCATTCCCGACTCGCCCAAGAGCCTGGTCCTCTTGGCTGGCTCGCCGTTGGAGGCTTGAAATATGCCCCCCTTCGACTCGTTGAGCAGTTTGGCCAAGGAGGTCTTCTTCATGGTGGCCTGGACGTAGACGTCGCCCCCCTTGCCGCCGATGCCGCCATACTGGGGCAGTCCCGAGCCGCCGGTGCCAGCGCGAACACTGATCCTAACTGAGTCTACGAATAATTTTCGAGCTTTTTGACTAAGAAAGTTGCTCATCGTTCAATCATGACATCTAATAATAAATGGGCACTCTCTTCTTGTGGTCGTTTTTAGTGATACAACAATCCCAAAGCGATTCGAATAATAATGGAGCCTCTTGTTGACTAGAGAGAAGATACACGAACTTTCACCACACAGAAACCTCGTGTCTTTCACGCGTTAATTTCGCGAAATCACACACACAGAGAAAATGCGCGATTCGGTGACAAGTGGGAACCCTCGGCAAAAGCCCATCGATAATCAATTAGTGTCAGGTGTGATATTGCGTAACATTTATTCGTCTCCCCGCGGGCCGCCGCCGCCCCCCTTGGCCCTCTTGGGGTCCTTGGCCTGCTTCTGGCCAGAGGCTCGCTGGAGGCTCGCCTGGTTGTTGCCCACGAGGTCGCCGCTGGAGCTGTAGGATCTAGCTCGCGGCCAGACGAGAGGGCCGCCCTCCTCCATGACCGAGGCGAAGTTCCTCCTCACGAGACGAGCCATGGCCACGTGCTCGGCACGAATCTGGTTCCTGCTGATCATGGTGCTAATCTCGTCCTGGTCGGCGCGCTCGGCCTCGGCCAGCCACTCCTCCACCTCGTCGGCGTACATCTTCATGGTGAAGGAGAACTTATTCCTGATTTGCTCGGCCTGGTAGATGAGGTACCAGTTGCGCCGACTTGAGGACGAGCCCACCTTGGTGTGATGGTCGAGCTTGTTGACGAGCCTCTCGACAATCTTGGCCGCCTGCTGGTTGTTGTTGTTGGCCGAGATCTTCCTCATGGGCGTCTTGCTGAGCAGCGATTTGGTTTCCTCTTGGTGGTGAGTCTCCTCGGTGATCACGTCGACTTGGTCCATCTCGTGTTGCACTCGCTTGGCGATTTTGTCCAAGTGTTTCACACAGTCGTAGGAGCGCAAGTTTTCGCGCAAAAAGTCAACCTCATTCGAGGAGAGAGTTACGAACACCGTGAACAGGTTGGTGTTGTCGCAGTTGTCGCCTATCTTGCTCCTGTAGTGGATGTGGAACAGGAACGACTCCAGGATGAAGGCAATCACAATGTTCATCACGATTATGCTGCACAGGTAGTAGAGGCCGAAGAAGATGCGCGTCCAGTTGGTGCCCGAAACGATGGCGTAGGCGCTCATGGTGGCCAGCCAGTAGGTGTTGCTGGTCATGCTGAAGAGGGTCAGGTAGCTGGCCACCAAGTCGCCAAAGTCGTTGAGGTAGTACTGGGCCCCCTCGGTGGAGTTGTCGAACTTGAACTGGCTCTCGAGGGAGGTGTTCTTGCAGCAGTTCCTGAGGTCGTAGTCGCCGAGGAGCTCCATGCCAACAATGGCAAAGAAGTAGTACATTATCATCACCACGCAGGTCATGCCCACGAACCTCTTGGCCAGGATGTAGGTGAGCGTTTGCCACATGTCCTTGTAGCGGCGCTTGAACTCGAACAGGCGCATGAGGCGCAACACCCGCAACACTATCACCCAGCCAAAGGGGGTGGCGCCGAAGTTGCCCGCCGTGAGGCCCCCGATGGACACCAGCAGGACCACCAGGTCGAAGCGGTTCCACCGGCAGCGCCAGTAGTCGGTCCAGCCCAGGGCGAGGCCGCGAAAGGTGATCTCCAGCAGGAAGATGGAGATGAATATGTAGGTGCTTATGGAGTCGGGTCGAACCTCCTCGTTGGTGGGCGCGGCCGCGACGCCGGCGCTGGTGGTGGGCAAGTTGAACTGGAAGGCCGAGGCCTCGATGAACTGGAGGGCCGCCTGGGCGGCGATCAGCATGTCGATAGTCCACTCGAAGAACTTGTGGCTCACAATGCGCCTGAGGACAGCCAGGGTTGGCTTGAACATTGCGGGTATGTAGTCGCACTCGTCGTACCACCTGATCGCCGGGTAGACGAGGCGCCACTCCAGGTTAATGTAGTCGTAAATTTGGTAAAACTCCTCCAGGGAAATGCTGCCACTCTTGTCCGCGTCCAGGGCCTTGAAGATGAGGTAGGCGTCGAACATGGAGCACTTCCGGTTCAGGTAGCGCATCAAGCCCATGAACTGGCGGTACTGTATCTTGTCGGGCTGCTTCCGCGAGACCAGCAACTTGAAGGCCTCCTGGCAGGCCTTTCGCCGGTGCAACAGCAACTTGTGGAACTTCTCCTTCTCCTTGCGGGTGAAAATCTCGTACACGGCGGCCATGGTCAAGTTGGTGAAGAGGAAGAGGTGAATGATGACGAACAGGACGAAGAAGAGGGCCGACCAGCGGGAAACCCCGTAGCTGGGCATCATGACGTCGGGCAGGCTGGCCGTGGTGGCCAGGATGAGGAGGTTGCCCACGGTGGCGGGCATGTCGCTGAAGTTGGGATTGTTGGCGGCGAACAAATAGAAGCCAAAGATGGAGAAAACGAACATGAAGAACATGATCAGGGTGAACATGTCTATGATGGGAGGCAGCGACTGGAATATCTGGCGCACCACCCGGCGAAGTCCGTGACAGTAGTGGTTGTCTATGAGGAAGATGGGCCTCATGGCGCGCGAGTAGCGCGCGTGAATGGAGTGTCTCAGGAGGATCACGATGGCCTCGCCGTTCATGGTGAGCAGGACGATCAGCTTGATGACCGTCCGCCCGTGACGGAAGAACCTGCCTGGGCCCATCCAGCGAAACTTGAGCAGCAACTCGATGGCCATGATGCAGAGGGCGAACATCTCGATGGCCGCGTGCACGCTTGGGTTCAGCTGGTAGCCGTCGATGGCGGGCGGCTCGAAGAGGGCCAGCAAGAGCAGCACGATGCTGGCCGCCAGGTCGAGCTGGTAGAAGTACCTGTTGTGCACCAGGATGTAGGTCTCGATGGTGGTGTACTGGAGGTAGCCGTTCTTGGGTTTCCTGGGCGAGCCATCGTAGGAGGAGGCGGCGGCGGAGGATCCCTTGGAGATGGAGGACTCGTCGTGCGGCTTGTTGGCCGGGTACTGCTGGTGGCTCTGCTGGTGCTGCTGGTGCCGCTGGTCCCCCGGGCTGCCCGCCGGGTGGTTCTGGTCGGCGGCGGCGCTCTGGTTGGTTGCGCTCGCGCTTCTCGGGTTGGCGGCCAGCTTGGTGGCTCGCTTGCGGGGGTGGTTCTCGAACTTGTCGTTGTTGAGTCCCTCCTCGATGAAGATGGAGGCCTCGTGGTAGTTGGAGCGCCACAGGTTGCTCCTGAGGCGGATCTCCTCGGCCAGCCGATCGTCGACGCTGCTCAGCTGGTTGGGCAACTCGTCGTCGGCCAGGGTGGCCGAGCTCATCTCGGCTACGGATATCAGCTGCGAGGGTAGAGGTTGGTGGCTAGAGGTTATTTCATCTCCATGGTTCGTGATGCTGGTGCTGGTGTGTCGTCAATAATGTCGGCTCAGCGGTGTGATGATACAAATTCAATTTGTCAACTCCCTACGCACGCAATTGGCTCTCACTCTCTCTCTCTCTCTTATCTAACTAACGAAATTAATTTTCACACTCAACGCCGCGAGGAGATAATAATCACCGAGTTGGCTGCTGGGTGAATTCTTGCGAGTCGCCATCGTCTTGAGTAGGCTGGGTCTCGAGTGAACTGCGCCGGCTATCGCCAATTAGAGGGACGGAGGAGGTAGGTGATTGAATTCCAATGCCAATTTCAATTAAATAATCATCGCCGACCAACCGCAACCGCAACAACAACAACCACTTTCTGGTTCACAAGATACAACATTCCTGTCGGCCGCCTCGTTCGTACACAAACACCCAGCCAGCCAGCCAGCCCGATGAGTCGCGACCATACAGACACATCGCGATAAGCAATGTTATTGTTGTCTTTGGCGGCGCTTATCGCCGGAGAGCATCGAGGTGCTCGCTATCGTCCGATCAGGCGATCCGCTCGGCCGCCTGGCGACACGTCATGAGCCTGCCCACTTTGTCAAATGGTCGCGCCCGGCCGGTCTCATTAGTGCACCTGTTCTGCCGGCAAACTCTGACTCCGAGACGACCGATGATTGATGTGTCACTTTCGTCTGGTCAGCCCAGCATTGTGTCGGCGCCGCTTGACATCTCAATACGCGACCGTCTGGGCGTCAGTTCCTCGTCGCCGGCGGACTCACTTACCTGTCCGCGCCCAAGACCGAGCGCCTTTGTGGCCACTTTCTCCAGCTCAGTCTCAATCCTTTGGGCTGGTTCGCCGGCAGGAAGAGTCGGGCGCCACTTCCTCGTCGGTGCCGCCGGCCGCCAGTATATAAGGGCCGGCGGCGGCGCCACTCGAGAGTATCGCCCGCATCGCTCCGGACCGCCGAGTAGTTCGCCAATCGAGAATTACCACACCAAAGTCAACATGGAAGCCCTCAAGTCGCTGCAAGTCGAGAAGCGCCAAGACCCCAAGACGCGCCACTGGTGGCGCCGGCTGGCCCTCAAATCCGGGCTGCTCGCGCGGCTGGGCGCCCTCCTGCTGGTCGCGCTGGTTTGCGCTGGTGCTGCCGCTGCCGCTGCCGAGGAGGCTCCAGCGGCCGAGCTGCCCGCCAACCACAAGGAATCCGCAGAGGAGCAACCGGCCGGCAGCGGCCGCCACGGCCGCCAGTACGACAGCCCGCTCAGCGCCTCGGGCAGCGGCGGCAACTACGCCTCCGTCTCGAGCGACGGCGCCTACATGGGCTCGGGCGGCGGCGGCCAGCTGGGCGCCAACTACGGCAGCCCCGCCGGCGCCAGCTCGCCCCTCGGCCTGGCCTCCAACTACGCCAACTACGCGGCGGCCAGCGACCTCCCCGGCGGCGCCGGCGCCGCCTACCAGGCAGCCAACTACATGGCCGCCCACGAGATGGCCGCGCGCGCCGGCTACCCGAGCCACGCCTTCGGCGGGCCCATCCCGCCGCCGCCCACCGGACTGGGTGGCTTCGGGTCGGGCGGCTTCGGGTCGGGACTGCTGGCGTCGCAGTTCCCGCTGCTGGGCGGCAGTGGGCTGGCAAGGGCTTCGACGTGTCGGAAATCGTGTGCACCGCGGTGGCCGTGGCCATCGGCGCCGTCATCGTGGGCGCCCCCTTCATCCTCATCTACCTGTTCGTCATGAACCAAATGAACGGTGGCAACGGGCCCTCCATGGGCCCCACCAGCGGCGGCGCCATCAGCCTCACGGGGCCCACCTCCTCCACCACGGTGAGCGGGCGCAGGAAGCGACACACGAGCTTCCCCGAGGCGCTGCTCAGGCAGCTCGGTCCTCTGGTCAACAGCGAGCAGCTCGCCCAGAGCTTCAAGGTGCTCGTGAACTCGCTGGCAAAGTACCAATAAACTCTCTCTGTCTGTCGCTGAGTGAAAGTGTTTTCGCTCTCCAAGTCATTGTTCGTCTCTCCTCTCTGGTGGCCGCAAGCGGAAGCGCAATGCTGAAGGCGTCTGTTTGGTTAGCCAAACTCGGCGAGGCGAAGCGAAGCGAGGCGAGCGACTCGCTCACGAAGCCAAACCACACAGCTCGACTGAGTTGGCTCCCCTGTTCGGCCGGAAGCACGACAATCGAGCGCATCCACCGGCGGCCAACCGACACGACCGCCAAGACCAAGTCTCCCCGCTGGCGCCGATGGCCGCTGATAAGCGATAATGTTTGCCTCACGAGCGCCCGACGACGACGACGTCACAGTGCGTCCGGCCGTCCGCTTGATAGAATCAATTGATGCTCTGTTGTTTAGATTGCGCATCTCACCTGTTGCGTCTGGCCGAGCGTCACGTGATTCACAATTCAGAGGCTGGCGGGCTGGCGGGCTGGCTGGCTGGCTGGCTAGCTAGCTGGCGGGCGGGCGGACGTAGGGACTTGGGGACGGCCAATTACGGCCGCTCGATCATCGTGCGCCTCTAAAATGCCTTGTTGCCGCTGCCTCCAGTCACGATGACGAGGAGGCAACCGACTGATCGATTGATTAATTTGTGTCTCTCGCAGCGCTCCTAATCTAATTGCCCGTCCGCCCAGCTGGACGCGAGCGAAGGTTAAGTCGCTCGCCTTGATTGAGCTGTAGCGGCGCCCCAACTACGGCCGCCGAATTCGGCCATCAATCATCCGCGAGTGACACACACGCTAATTGCGACCGCGCCGACGCCGGCCGAGTCCGTGGAGGCTAATTAAGTGAGCCGCTCGCCGGCGGGACTCCCGAGTCACGATTACGGCGCAGAAAGTGGCTTCATTGTTGCCGCCGCCGCCGCCGTTGCCGCGAGTCTTGCCACTCGCGGAAACAAAGGAAGCGGCACCCACAAGGGACGCCGAGCGAGCTCCTCCCCGAGATGACGGCCATTTAGACCATCAGCGACGTGAGAGCCCTCCGCTTGGCGCGCCGCACAAAGCCTCTGGTCAGCGGCTAATGTGTGCGAATGGCCGGCCGGCCGGCCGAGTTACCTGGGCAATTTAAAGCCACTTGAGAGCTGAGCTGAGCCGAGCTGGCGAGCGCATTTGTGTGCGAAAAGTCGAGCTGTGAGCCTCTAATGGCCCCTCTTCGTGTGATGTATGCTGAAAGTCTCGCCCCTGGGGAGCGTTTTCGTCACTCGCCGGCCACTTCCGGCCTCGTGGAAGGCCAACACGAAAGTCGAGAATCCGAGCGGAGCCGACGTCCAGGCCGCCACTTTTTGTTCCGGCCGCCGATGATTGAGAGTTTGGTTTTGCGGCGGCGGCGGCGGCGGCGGCGGCGGCGCTGTCACTTGATGTCGTTAGCGTGGAAACTGGAACTAAATCTGGGAGCGACGGAGAGAATCCAATTGAAAAACTCACTCTTTCATTCCCTCTCGCCCTGTTTAGTTCCACTTTTTGTTGCGCCGGCCGAGTGTCTCAATTGTTTCATCATCACTGGCGGCGGCGGCGACGTCGACGTCCTTTCTTCTCAGGTGAATCTAATTGATTGACTTCACCACTCGGAGCGCCGCCGAGCCAATCGATGGGCTCTGGCTGGCCCAAAACAGCGACTCCCCCTCCCCCCTCCCCTCTCGGCCGACTCCGGGCTACTCCCAAAGGATTAGGACGGGCGCTCGGCTAATGACTCGCAGGGCCGCGCCCACCTCGCTGCGGTCAGCACACACAGCGAGCGAGCGAGCGAGCGAAAGAATGGCCGACAGGTGAAAGGAGGAAGCTCCTGGAATTTTAAATTGGCTTGGCACGAAAAATTAGAGCCTCGCTCTAGTTAAGTAGGCAAATCCTCATTAAACGCCAAGTGTGAGTCTCTCGCCCGCTAATGAGCGCCTCGCCGAGAAATGCGAATATTCCGTGTGCCCGATGGAGCCGGCCGAGCGCAAGTGAACCCACCGCCTCGGTCGTCTTGGTCGCCGCAGCCGCCGCCGCCGCCAAGAGGAGAGGGTGAGCCTCAGGAGCTTCCTGTCGGCTCGTTAGCTTGAGGAAGAGCGGCCAGCTTGACGAGCCGCCCGACAGGCTCATCTGCATGCCACACGACGGCGACCAGACGACCGAGACGACCGAAACGACCAGACAGAGTCACTCTTTTCAGCTTGTCATCCGAGCGCCACTTGAGGGGAGGCAAGTGTCTCTTTCTGCTCCAATTTCACCCACAAAACTTTCCTCCGCCGCGGAGATCCTCTCGCTAGATGTAATCGTGAGTGTCGACACTCGACCTGTTGTTGAGTCTATTTATAAGGCGGACAGCGACGGCGGCGTCGGCGCCGGCAACAAGTGTTTTGCAAATTTTTTATTCGCCTTTCCTCGGCTCGGCCAGGAGGAAGAGAAGAGCACTTCTTTCCTCCTCCTCCTCAACCTCCGCATCTCGCGCCACTTGTAGGCCAAACGGCTCCGATCGAAGGGCCCTCCTCCCTCCGCGACGTCCACAACGACGATGATGAGTTGGCCGCGCCGCGATGATGAGCCGCAGGTGATTGATGGCTGCGTCGGTCAGCTTAACATGGCGGCGACTCAACAGGTGCTCTAGGCGTTTGGCCAGCCCAGGTGGATATCTTCATTATAAATTAAGAGTCAGCCGCGCTGCTGGTCCGGCTAAACCAACACTGGTGTTGACATGCTCATTGTGTATGCAAATCTCCTCTCGGATCTTATCAAGCGAGTGAGAGGTAATTCACACAGAGAGTCGCGCATGAGATCTAAATATGGACTCGCCATGGTCTATTGTGTGGCGCCTCCAGGTGCTTTGGCTTGCACTACAATCGAGTTAAATTTAGCCTCTTAATCAAGGCGAGCTTAATGCGCGTTAACGTTCGAATGGTAACATCACCGTCGGCGTCGCCACCATCGACGACCGTGAAAACAATGGCATGGATCAATCGGAATGATAATTTGCATACTCAACACACCGCGATCCGATCAAACAGCCATGGCTAATGAGCTGCGCGCGCTCTCTCATTCTCACAGAGCCTCCATGATGCAAAACCGAAAAGAGCAAGGGAATCCGCCCGCCTCCATGTGGGTGACTGACTGACTGACTGACTGACTGAGTGAGAACAACTTCATTTGCATACTACAAAATCCTTCTCTCCATTTTAAAATTCTAATGAGCCTGGCCACTGGCCGTAACAATGGGATGCCAATTGGCCGGCGAGACACTTGTTGAGCTGTCGAAATGTGCAGACAGCTCAGACCATACGACCAACCTTTTTTCCCTTTCCAAAGGGTTGGTTGGCTGGAGGGATTTCCAGATTTAAGGCTCGACCTTCGAATGGGATAATTTTTTCAAGGAGAGAACAAAATAATAATCGATGGCCTCAGACGACGACGCTGACGCTGACGCTGACGAAGACTAGATCGCTTGATCTGGTGGTTGAGGTGGAAAATTAAGTCTAACTATGCGGCAATTTGCGTCTCGTTTGTCCCATAAAGCTAACCAAAGCTTCAAAGTCTCTCGCCCCCTCGAACTGGCCCAACCTCGTCGAGGAGACAATTTTTATTGGAACAATCTGGTGGTTGTTGTTTCATTGAGAATTTTCGAATCGATCATGTTGAACTCTCAACGAGAAGAATGTTGAATCGTTTTCTCTTCTCCCGCCGAAACCATATGAAATTCTTCAAGTGGTTCCACGACAACAACAACAATTGCGCATAGTTCAATTACCAGTATCTCTTGCTTCATTGAGTGCACGATATTTCTTTTTGTCACAAAGGCTCAAGTGGTGGTGGTGGTGGTGGTGGTTGCTCCTTTATGTTGTGTGGCTTCCATCTCGTTTCATTCCATCTTTCGTCTCACTGGTTGCTGCTGCTGCTGCTGCTGTGTCCACTACTTGAGTATAAGTAGTTTGACATTTTCAACGACTTTGTGTGTAGAAGTAGGAGTAGCAGCAGCTCCAGCAATCGCCAAGAGATGGAGAGAAAAGAAATTGTATCACTACTCTATTTCAATTTGTCTCGTTCCTCCGAGTTCATCTACCTGGTCGCCGTTTTTGTCACTGCAATTTTCCAGCCAAAACTCGCGCCAACAATGGATTCGGTAGATGGCATTCAGTTTGTTCCTCGGCGCACGCAACCAATTCAACCTTGTCCGAAAATGAAACACTCTTCTTTTGCTTCAACGCTGGTCGTGGTTTTGTCATCATGGTCATCGTCGTCGGCGGCGCTGTTGTTGCTGTTGCTCCGGACGCTGTTGTGGTTGCTGGTTGTTGCTGCTGTGGTGCTCCATTGGTCATCGGTCCAGTGGACGGATGCATCGCCAACGCCGAGGTAATCTTCTTAAACATTTGAGCAGAGGAAACCTTGTTGTCATATCCGCCACCATTTGACGTGAAGGAATGGCTGGTTTGTAATTTGGTCTGCGCCAATTGCAACTTGTTTCTCGTAGTTACGTAATTAAAGTCGTCTAATTTCGAGTTGCTCGAGGAAGGCGAATCAATTGACGAGTGGATGCCCGAGGTTGAAGAGGATGAGTTTGATGAGTGGCCGTCGCCGTCCGAAGAGGAGGACGGTGATGAACTTGAGGCTGCCATGGTCATCATCATGTGGTGGTGATGATGGTGGTGGTGGTGGTGATTGACAGACGACGATGGAGCGGAGTTGTGGCTGGAATGATGCTGCTGCTGTTGCTGGAGGTGGTGTTGATTGTTAACAACACTCGCCGGGGTTGAATTGACATTGATTTTGTTGTTAGTGTCGGTGGGTGTTGCTGTTGATAACAAACCAGCGGTTGCGTCATTGTTTATATGCACTGTTAATTGGGGTGGTGGTTGTTGTTGCACAGATGGGCTGGTGGCCGTTTGTTGAGGTTGCGGTTGTCTAAAAAGTGGCGGCGGCTGAAGTTGTCCAATAATTGGAGCAGCGCCAGCGGAGCTCCCATAGGAGTCATTATTATCATTTTTGTTAATTGGGGGTGTGAATGTTGAGAAACTATATAATTGCGACGTCGGGTGATGCTGCTGGTTACGGTGGAGAAGGTTGTACTGATGAACCTGTCGGTGAAGATCCGGTTGAAAAGTGGCTGATTTATGCTGCATGGACGACAGTGGGGGTGTTGGGATTTTGCATTGGAAATCTTCGTCTTCATCATCATCATCATTATCATCGTCATCATCCTCCTCTATGTCGTTTCCATCGTTGCTCATAGAGGCTGATGATTTCACAAAATCCACCTCATCAAGACCAGCAACATTGATTTCGTCGCCGTCAAGCAGCAAGTCAGGCGGCGGGGGAGTGGGAAATCTAAATCCCTCTGAGCCTCCATTATCAGCACCGTTCGGCTGGTCAAATCCCTGAAATACTTCCTGTTGTTGAACTGCTTGTGGTTGCGCTTGACAGGGAGGGGGCGGTGGCGGTTGTGACATTGACTTGACTTGATAATTGTGTAGAGGTTGACTGGCCGCGGTGGGCGGATAAGCGGCGCCATTCTGGTGTGAGTTATAGATATGCGTGCTGTTGTTGCCGTTACTTGTAACTTGTGATTCTGGTGCTAAGGCTAATTTAGGTGACTCTTGAGATTGACTTTGTTGCTGTTGAGTTATTGATGGGTACTTGTTGCCATTCGGTATGAAGTTTGGTTCAGGCGCCAGCGCTGGTGGCGATTGAGTCTTTTGAAATGGTTTTGGCGGGTCAAAGCTTCTGGCCGAGCCATGATGGTCAAGTTGGTAGCTGTTATTTGTTTGCTGTAACTTGATCGGAACTGGAGGATATTGTCTCACTACCACCGATGACACATCGGATGATGACGCAATTGTCGATGGTGTCGAAGAGTTTGAGTGAATTTGGTTCGCTGTAACCTCGTCATATTGTTGCAAATATGACGATAGTGGCGGTGGTGGTGGGGGTAGTGAGACTAGACTTGTTGTTGGTGAAGATTGGTGCGAATCCAGGGAGTTCATCTGTGAGTCATCCGAGGAGTTTGTGGAAGGTGATATTGACGGCGGAAGTGGGGGCAAGTCCTTATCATAGGTCTCGACATTGTTGGTAATCGCGCATGGCTTTTGTTGTAGGTCATTAACAGGTGACTTTGGTGGCGAGGGTGGTAGAGGTTTGCGCGTTTGCTGCTGACCATTCGAGGTGGGTGTAACGATATTTGAGGCTGCAACATTCTGGTTACCTTGGTCTTGTTTCTGTTGTTGTTGTTGTTGCTTAACCAAATCTTGGGGCACAGAGTTTAAATTTTGTCTGGTATGTTGTTGGAGTTGTCGTTGGACTGCCAAGAGTGTCTCCAGTGTTGGCATTGGGGCCGATTTTGAGCTTGGTGCTAATTGTTGTTGCTGTTGTCTGGACAAACTAATGTTGCTCAATTGCTTTTGGTGCAACGATGAGTGAGTTTGGTAAGGGTTTTGGGTTGCAACGGGCCTCTTGGCACTCATTGCGAGCCTCTCGGTTGCTGATAGGCGAACCCTCTGCTGACTCGCAACGGCCGACATCACGGCGTTCTGTCTCATTTGATTGGAAGCATTCTGTTTCTGCAACACAACATCGTCCTCAACAATATATTTCACCCTTTGCTGATTTGCCATAGTATCGAACGAGTATTTATCTTGTGAGGACGATAATTTGAGTGCATCTTGTATCTTGTCACTTAATGCACTTGTCGCATCCCTATGACTTGTTGTATCGGCTGATATTATTGCTGGCTTCGCTTGTGCCAACACGGACACTTGTGCATTTATTTGAGCTTGTGTCCTGGCATAAGATGCCATCTTGCTAGTGATTTAACTTTTTTACAGCTTATTTGCCTCAATTTCTTGCGAATCTCGAGCAAGTTGTTTCTAAGAAAAAAGTTCAACTCTACTGGAGGAATTCAATAACTACACTCACAGACCTGCTTTTCCTGGCTCAAATGATTATGATGAGACACCTTGGCTTTGTTAAGTGTGTAATAATGTGAAAATGAGACTTGAACTTCTTCAAGTTTCAGTGTGTCTTGATGATATACATTCACGCTCAAGAACTTGATATGGTTTCTCGCTCTTGTCCCTCTGCTACTTCTTCTTCTTCTTTTGCTCCTTCTTGTCTCCCAAGAGTCAACAATTTAGGCGGCTCTGCGGTTGTGTTGTGTTCTCTTGTGTTGTAATAGAATGAATGGCAATGGCAATCATGGTGTCTAGCTGACTGGGGGGCTACACGCTTGTAACTTCAATTTGGAAATGTTTCTTCGAACCAGAAAGAAACTGCAGATTCTTTGCTCATTCGAAAATCTTTTGGTTTGCTTCAGTTGCTGCTAGTGCTTAGTGGTTGCCTTTTGTGCGCTTTCTGAATTGAATGTGTTCGTGGTGGTGCTGGTGGCGGTGGTTGTTGTTGTTGTTGCTGTTAATGCTGTGGATGACGAAGAGCCGACGACGCGAGTCTCTGGTTGCTGTTGCTGCTGTTGGTGTGTTTCGACCAAATCTGCTCATCAATTTAAGGCTAGCAGTTTCAGAGAAGACTTAGCCTACGACTGTTTAGATTTAAGGGGCTCAGTACAGTTGAAGTTGAAGTTTAAGATGAGAGAGAATCCTCCTTCTCTTGTCTACAACTGCTTTTATCCCTGCAGGTAAGTGCTGACCACTGTACACTTCACCTGGTCGAACTGTGCTGTAGGCGCGCAAGGAGGCAGGTAAAGTGGTTCTTTCTTGCTGGATCTGCGCATTGGTGGTTGTGGTGGTGGTGGTGGTGGTGGTGGTAGCAATGTGGCCGGCATACTTGTTGCTGCTTGGATCAAGCTGCGCTCTTGTGTCCAACTGAGGCGATGGGGGAGGGGGAGAGACGCCGACGACGAGATTGAAATTGGATGGTAGATTCATGCGCACAATGCACGCCTATTGCTCTTGTTGCTTCGATCTGGCAGTTTGGACGTATACCTGAGAGAGAATCTCTCCCTCTCTCGCAGTGGAACGTCTTGGAACTTCCATTTAACTGCAGTCTGCAGAGTGCAAGCAAACTTTGGTGGTTGCCTCTCACCACAAGGGACAACATGAAAGAACACTGAGGGATCTCACCTGAGCGCCATCGCTTAGTCTCACGCTTCACTAGTGGTAGTGGTCTCCCTATTGCAGAACCGAATGGGAAAAAGAAGCTCACGACGACGAAGATGGAGAGAATCAACTTTACTCCGGGCAGGTAAAGTTGGCTTCGCTGGTTCCTTCCCCTCACCTCAGAGCAGCAACATGGACAGCGTTTATGTCTTCGGCGAAATGACCATCGAAGTTCGTGGTCAGTCTGGCTTCTCCTTCTTCTGCGCCTCCCTCTTCTCCTTGGTTGTACTGCCAGTTCTCGCTGGTTTAATTTCGTGCTTCAACGACGAGAGAATTCTCGTAGTCTCGTAATTCTTATCCTCTGTTGTGTTACCTGCAGACATTCATGGCCAGAAAACCTGCAGATTTTAGCATCCTAGTGGTGCTCTTGGCTTAGAATAACCACTAGTTATGTTCGTGTTTGGTTTCGCCTCTTCTCCTTCTCATCTGGTTTGGTCCTTTTAATATGTTTGCTCCCTCTAAGACTCTCCACCAATTGCCTGGGCCCATGATAATACATCCACATGCACACTTTCTTATTGCACTTCTTCTGCTGCTTCCTCTCCTCATATTAAGTTTGGTCGCTCTCTCTCCCTCTGTGTCTTCGAAGCCGCTAATATCTAACCATTTTACCAATAATAACTACGCAAAGACTGTAGCGAAGAATTCTCATAATATTTGATACTTATTCTTTAGCGCAATATCATCGCGTAAATTCTCAAGTCATTGGACTCCCAAAGCTACCTCTCCGAGAGCTTGGAGTCAAATATCTATCTATCTATATCTATCCATCTATCTGCTGTGGTGTGTAAGCCTATGTTGTGTAGCGAAAATAATAATGATGATCGGCAGTCGGAACAGCAAAGGTAATAGTTGCTCGGCTCGAGTTCGAGTTTTAGGCTGCCAATAATGAGCCGACAGGGACGATGATTCTAATCAAGAAGATTCTTGGAGATTCTTCCCTTGATAGACACAAATAGCCAAGTTTTTGCCGAGAATTCCTGGTTGTTCATTATGATAGAGGACAGGGAGACTCGAGATTATTCACCCATTTGGTCCTCTCCTCAAAATGTTGACCGACTGGGCGCGCGCGGGGGTCCACCAGATGATTGAACACACAGGGGAGGGGGGGGAACGTGTTGAACGTCCTATGGGGATTTAACACGGAGACGCTGATTTTGACGACAAAAGTTCGCTGGCGAATTTCAAAAAAATGGCCGCCCGGTGTCAATACAAAGTCAACGTCACGAGCGCACTAATTGATGCACACGTGCTGTGCATTCGTATAGGAGTACAGTAAAATGTGGCAAATTTCACGAGGATTCGCCACATTTTAATTTCATCATGTTTATATTTGTATGCCGATGATACTATTGTTGATATTTGCCCAAGATATCCGCAAAGATTCTGGGCCATATGTTGTCATGTGTATTTGCGCGCCAAGTTTGGTTAGGATAAAGGGAGCGAGAAATCAAGTTTAGCCTAGGAAATCAGATGGACGAAGATTATATATTCAAACAAGGATCGCCAGCAATTGAACAGAGCGCGTCTCACGCAGGTAAATCTTGGGCCCGAACCGTTAAGTTTAAACTCGATCGTTCTGGTCAGCAACAACAATATAAACCAAGTGGACATCAAACTTTGACTGACCAGCAGCAGCACCACCACCACCGGAGGCAACAGTAACAGCAACAACAACGGCAACAAATGAGGCTCACTACGTTTTTTCCCATACGAACCATCTAATTGACCATCTGCCTCTTTTGGTGGCTGGCCACAGTGCTGAGAAAATGATAACTTGGGATGCGAGAGAGAGAGAGAGAGAGAGAGAGACGAAGAGTTGCACAAAGTGGTGCTCTCGGCGGGAAGAAAAAGTCCGTCCATCCATCCATTCATCCGTTGGTCCGTCCATTCTAATTCAATTGGTGACGAATGGCGTGAATTAGGAG
>NW_027519166.1:5000-12500 GCF_043159265.1 Tasmannia lanceolata
TTCTTCCTCTATGCCGCCTATTGGTCTGGTCCTAGTGGAGTCGGATTGACCCTACAATACAGAACCTGTAGGTGTAACCTTTCGCTCAATACTCAAATCAACAATTGAAGCATCTGAGGCTGCATCAATCGGGATACACGACAGAAGGAATTGTTCTATCTCTAAATTTCACCTTCACCGAGCATAGGTTTATTTCAAAAATCTTTTTTCTTTGTATTACGAATCATGTCTCTTTCTCGTAAGACTGAGGTCGGTAAATCATAAATAATAAATAAATAATAATAAAAAAAAATCAAATCGCACCATCTCTGTAATAGGTAAATGCCTCTTTTTCTCCTGAGGTTGTCGGAATTATTCGTAATAAGATATTGGCTACAATTGAAGAGGTCTTATCAATAAAATTTCCATTTATCCGAGATCTAGGCATGGTTAACAATCCATTCCATAATTCTTCTCATTACCCCTAGAGGGAAAATGATCCCACAAACAAAGGAATTGTATAGTACGAAATCACATAAAAACAAACGGACTCATTCTAAAAAAAAAGGTGTCGACCTTCCACTCAAATTGTCCCTTTGGGGCAGGGATGGATAGGAAATATTTGAATCCGATTGTATTTCATTTAAATTAAGTATTAAGTATAAATATTAAGTAGTATACCAATGAACGGAACTATTCCTATTTTATCGAAGCTCAGGAATCAAGGAAGTTTTTCCTACAGATTCTGATGACTCTAGAAGTTTTGATTTGATTATGATCCAAAGAAAAAAAAAATCAAATCAAATAATAGAATCATTCCATGATGAAAATAGAATAAGAATAACCATCCATTTTTTGTGCATAGTGTGTATACACCACGCAATCGAAATATCAAAAAAATCCATGGGACGATTCATGAATTTGTAATAGATTGTGGGGTAGCTCATGAGAGGAATTGTTGTTGAGAAATCTGAAACTAGAAAGGAATTTTGGAATTCCTATGGAACCATAATAGTCTAAATGTAACCATAGTATAAAATAGGGTCAGTTGACTTGTTCCAATTCATTGGTTTAATCCAGTATAAATCTAAGAATAAGACGGGATCGTCTTCTTGACAAACATGAATAGATAGATTCTATCTATTTTTTTTTAATCTTTTTAATAAGATAAGAAAAAGATAAGAAAAAAAATGTTTTTTTATCCCTCGATCCTCGAGGGAAGATCTTTCTTTAATGAAAAGTTTTCTATTTTCTATTTAGAATTGATTGGTCATACCTGTATTGCAATAATACAATAATATGAATGACTCGCTATTCACTCGGTTTCTGGGTCATAATCATAAGATTATGTAGGAGAGATGGCCGAGTGGTTCAAGGCGTAGCATTGGAACTGCTATGTAGGCTTTTGTTTACCGAGGGTTCGAATCCCTCTCTCTCCGTACCTTCACCTAATTCACCAACGGTACCGACTACAATGTATCAAATCAAATAACAATTGATACGAGTATTCCAATCGTACTTTATTTGATATAGATTCTCTATTCCTAATTGCTGTGGTATGGAAAATACCGGAACGGAAAGAATGGACAAGGAATAAAAATCTCACCGCTGATCCATTTGTAATACGTGAATGGGAGAAAAATCCGGATCAAACCTCTTAGATCTATTTACTTCGGCGAAAGAAAAAAAAGGGGCTTGTCCAAAGCTTTGTTATTTTAGTTAGGTTCAAGTCTGACGGGAATAATATTCTACGACTAGCAACTCATTGATTTTCAAACCGATCCACTTAATATCTATTATTTGATTTACTAATCCTTTATATTGGGATGAATAAAGACTCAAATGTTTTGCCAACTCCTCGTGGGGGGATGAATCCATATAATTTTGAATCAGAGCTCTGGATCTTTGTTCATCCCTCATAGTAATAATATCTTGGGGTTTGCAGCGATAACTTGGGATATCTACTATACGGCCATTAACTAAAATATGTCTATGATTAACTAATTGCCTGGCTCCCGGAATGGTCGAAGCCATACCCAATCGAAAAAGGATGTTATCCAAACGCATCTCAAGTAGTTGTAGTAAAACCTGACCTGTTGACCCTTTGGCTTTCCCAGCAATACGAACATATCTAAGTAATTGTTGCTCTGTCAGACCATAATGAAAACGCAATTTTTGTTTTTCTTCTAGACGAATACGATATTGAGATCTTTTCCCGGAACGCGATTGGTTTCTAAGATCACTTCCGGATCTAGGTCTTTTCCTAGTGAGTCCCGGTAAAGCCCCTAGACGGCGTATTTTTTTGAAACGAGGCCCTCGGTAACGAGACATAAAGACTCCTTAATTTTATTGAAATTTCATTTTACAGAATAAACCTAAATTAATACTGAACTAAACGATAAACGAAGCTAAATCCACTGAAGTACTACAAAGAGGAATAAGATGAATTGTATCAATATCCGTATTATTTTGTATATTGTATATATGGGAAGTTAAGGATCCTTTTCTTGATTTGTTCTGTATAGATCAAACGGCTCCAATCCGTTTTTTATTCTTTATTCATAGTTGGAAGTTCCCGCGACATAACATAATAGATCGGTAACCCGACATTTGGAGAAAAAAAAGGGGGGGGTCTTCTCAATATTCCTTGGTCTCAAGGAAAGATGATCAATCCTGATAAAAAAAAAAAAATAGAACAAATAGAGAAAGCCGACTATCGGAATCGAACCGATGACCATCGCATTACAAATGCGGTGCTCTAACCTCTGAGCTAAGCGGGCTCATATAACAGAAATAGTGCGTGAATAGGAATTCGGGAAACTATTGGGATCTTAGTTAGCTATTAGCTATTAATAATTATTAATATTAATTATTATAAATTATTATAACATATTAATTAATATTAATAATTATTAATATAATATGAATTTTGATTTTATTTTTGATTATTCTATTTGATTATTTATTTTTGATTATTTCATTTATTAGTAGTCACTAGCACTAGAATTTTTTTTTTTCATTCAAATCAAATTTAAAAAACGCAAAATAATACTATATACATATGAAATAATTCTATATTCTATTATAGAATAGAATATAACTATTAGTTATAGCAGTTATAGCAGATTATATGAATTCTATTTCTATTAGAGTGTAGTTCCTAAGGAAAGGATAAGATAAGGATGCAATCCAGATCCTACTGAGATATTCCTTTTGTTTCATTCGGAAAGGGAGGAGATAGGACGAAAAAAAAAAAAAGAAGAATGAATATCGACCGTTCCAGTATTCCAAACTGCGCGGGAAAAATGAGAGGGGGGGGGAACATCTATATGTGGGATATATCCATCCATATTGAATTGCAGATACATCAATGATAGAATCATTTCTGATTGGACCAAATAATGGAATGGTCCTCCAATAGATATGAAAGAAGATGGGCAAGAAATAAAATAGGAGCAGACACTTTTTCGATATAGGAATCAGTATCTAATGAATTCAATGGTTCCAACATAAATGAAAGAAGGGGATGGGATCACAATGAGATCGAGATCTCATAAGGGGGATATGGCGAAATTGGTAGACGCTACGGGCTTGATTGGGTTGAGCCTTGGTATGGAAACCTACTAAGTGGTAACTTCCAAATTCAGAGAAACCCTGGAATTAAAAATGGGCAATCCTGAGCCAAATCCAGTTTTCTGAAAACAAGGGTTCAGAAAGCGAGAATCAAAAGAAGGATAGGTGCAGAGACTCAATGGAAGCTGTTCTAACGAACGGGGTTGACTACATTGGTAGAGGAATCCTTCTATCAAAACTCCAGAAAGGATGACCTTATTTAAGTACATAGACGTACTTAAATATCAAATGATTAATCACGACCCGAATCCGGATTTTTTGATTATTTATATGAAAAATTGCAGAATTCTTGCTAAATTAAATCGATTCCAAAAGGAAGAATCGAAGATTCAGTGATCAAATCATTTACTCCAGAGTCTGAAAGATCTTTTGAAGAACTGATTAATCGGACGAGAATAAAGATAGAGTCCCATTCTACATGTCAATACCGACAACAATGAAATTTATAGTAAGAGGAAAATCCGTCGACTTTTGAAATCATGAGGGTTCAAGTCCCTCTATCCCCAATAAAAAAAAAAAGGCCTATTTTATTCCATTCCCTAACCATTTATCCTCTTTTTTCGTCAGTGGTTCAAAATGAGCTTAGCTATGTTTCTCACTCACTCTACTCTTTCACAAATGGATCCGACCAGAAATCTTTCTCTCTTATCACAAGTCTTGTGATAGATATGATCTACGTACAAATGAACATATATGGCAAGGAATCTCCATTATTGAATCATTCACAGTCCATATCATTACTCTTACACTTACAAAGTCTTCTTTTTGAAGATCCAAGAAATTCCAAGGCTGAGGTAAGATTTTCTAATGTTTTTTGAGTCCCTTTAATTGACATAGACCCAAGCCCTCTAGTAGGATGATGCGTCGGGGATGGTCGGGATAGCTCAGCTGGTAGAGCAGAGGACTGAAAATCCTCGTGTCGCCAGTTCAAATCTGGTTCCTGGCACGTGGTTAATATATCGAATAGATACTCATACAAATGAATCGATATGGATCGGGATCCATATTCTATTCGTTAATAGTCTAGATCATGATACATACTTATCCATCTAGGGATATATCTAGATCCCCCATTTTTTTTTTTGATGGGTAAAGAAAAGAATTAGATTCTGTTCCCTCTTCTTTTTTGTTTGTTCATACTGTACCTGCTCTCGCTCAAAAAGAATGTTAATACTTCATACATATTTGAATTGAAGTTAGTTGGCTGAAAACCCAAAAGTCTAGTCTAGAGAGGAATCGAAGGGTAGGAATAGACAGGATTCATTTCAGATACAGTACAAAGAAAATCTGATCCCCTTTTCATTTCTGAATTTTGAGTTCATAATTTCATATTTTCTTTCATATTCTATTTCTTCACTTTCTCTTTCTTCACTCCCTCCTACGTGACTTTTCGGGGCCCATCTAAGTGATGTGCGCGGTACAAAGTTCATGGTGCAGAACTCTTTTGATTCATCCTATTGGCTTTGCTCATCCGAAATGGATATCTTCCAAATTGGGGAATATCAATGAAGCCCCTTTAGTAGCCCATTCATAATACTGAGATGAGAGTCCAGTTATTCTGTTTCATCTAGAACAGAACATAAAAAGATTCCTTGAATATCTGGAGTCGTAGAAGTGAATATTAGTTTCTTATCATTCAATGAGCATCTTGTATTTCATAGAAATTGGGGGCAATATAATCCTTACGTAGGGGCCAGCCTATCCAACTTTCAGGCATCAAGATACGTTTCAGGCGTGGATGATTTTCATAAGAGATTCCCAACATATCATAAGATTCCCGTTCTTGAAAATCAGCACTTTTCCAAATCCAGAAAACAGACGGGATTCTAGGATTCCTCCTTGGGGCAAATACTTTTATGCATACCTCTTCGGGTTGATCCACACCATACTGTATTCTCGTAAGATGATACACACTAGCTAACAACCCGCCCGGTGCTACATCATAAGCACACTGGGAACGTAGATAATTGTAACCATATACATATGAAATGACAGCAATGGAGTACCAATCCTCGGGCTTTATTTGTAAAGTCTCTATTCCTTGGTAATCGAAGCCCAAAGATCTATGCACTAGCTCATGCTTGACTAGCCAAGCAGATAAACGACCTTGCATCTTCTTGATCTCTCCCACATTTGTATTTGTATGAGTATTTCACATTTACGATGAAATTTATGAAGATTTACCCGCTGTTTGTTATTCTGCACAAAAGCATCTCTCTGCCTAATTCACTAATTCGTGGGAAGATACTGAACTTTTGTATTTGAAAGATGTTTCAGTTTCAGGAGGTATTTCTGAAGTAGATGGAGATTTATAGAGTAATCCTTGATCGTAATTTCCAGTATGAGTACTGCGTCCAACATGAAACTTGTGATTGGTAGTAAAATATCGATTTTCCTGTTGAGACCCAATTTGATCTTCATAGATTTCTCGAGATACTTTCTTACGAAGTTTCGTTATAGCATCTATAACTGCCTCTGGTTTGGGTGGGCAGCCCGGCAAATAGACATCCACAGGAATTAGCTTATCGACTCCCCGAACGGTACTATAAGAATCCGTACTGAACATCCCTCCTGTAATAGTACAAGCTCCCATCGCAATGACATATTTTGGTTCAGGCATTTGCTCATATAATCTCACTAAGGAAGGCGCCATTTTCATTGTTACTGTGCCGGCTGTTAAAATGAGGTCTGCTTGCCTAGGACTCGATCTTGGTACCAATCCATAACGATCAAAGTCGAATCGCGAGCCTATTAATGAAGCAAATTCAATGAAGCAACAACTGGTACCATAGAGAAGCGGCCATAAACTGGAGAGTCTTGACCAATTCGAAAGATCATTCGATGTAGTTGAAATAACTGAATTTTGGGTTGTTTGGTCAAGTAACGGAAACTCAATAGAATTAATAACTGTCTCAATGTAATCTTTTCTTTGTTTTTGATTTTGATTGTCTGAATATTCAGGAGCTAAGACCATTCCAATGCTCCTTTTCGCCATGCATAAACTGAACCAACAATTGGGATAAGCACGAAAATGAAAGCTTCTATAAATACAGATACACCCAATACATCGAAACTCATTGCCCATGGATAAAGAAAGACCGTTTCAACATCAAAAACAACAAAAACTAGAGCAAACATGTAATAGCGAATTCGGAATTGTAACCAAGCATCCCCCATTGGTTCTATACCCGATTCATAACTAGAGAGTTTCTCTGGTCCTTCACTAATCGGGGCTAAAACTCCCGAAATTAGAAATGCTAAAATAGGAATAAGACTTGATATTATTAGAAATGCCCAGAAAATATCATATTCGTAAAGCAGAAACATAGATGCACTCTCATGAATGTGGAATATACCGAATTAGTCGATTCAAATTGGAATTGTCAATTCATCCATAACTGCTTAGTCGAAACAACAATTTTGATCGAACCACATAGTTGAGTTTGTTTGCTGCGGGTCATGCCTCGTTTCAAGATTCATCCAATAGAATCCCACTTACCCTTTCTTCAATTCTATTTAGATATGGTGTAGACATATTATGTTCTTGTACAAATAAGACTCTCTCACTTTACCTTGGGTTTTCTATAAAAAAAAAAATAAATGAAAGAATATTTTCATTTTCATCAAAAATGAATAAAAAAAAGATTAATTCAATATTAATTATATTATCTATAATTATGTGAAAATAAAATGGAAATATTCCATTTTCAATGAAAATATTCAATGAATATAATATAATAATATAATAAAATCAAAGAAGAGGTCTGGCTCATTTTTTTTTTTCTCTTTTGTAGTAGAATGCCTAGCTCGGGATTTAGGGTATATTCTACTCGGTTGGCGTTGGTGTATTCTTTTCATTAAGATCGGGGTATAGAATCATTGTTTCTA
>NW_027519166.1:20000-25000 GCF_043159265.1 Tasmannia lanceolata
TTTAGTTAGGGATAGTAATGGGGACAGTTATTCCGTCTATTTTGATATTGAAAATCAGATTTTTGAGATTGACAATGATAGTTCTTTTCTGAGTGAACTAGAAAGTCCTTTTTCTAATTATCTGAATTCTAGTTATCTGAATAGTGGGTCTAAGAGTAACAATCGCTATTATGATCGTTACATGTATGATATTAAATATAGTTGGAATAATCACATTAATAGTTGCATTGATAGTTATCTTCATCCTGAAATCAGTATTGAGAGTTATATTTCAAGTAGTAGCGACAATTACGGTGACAGTTACATTTCTAGTTTCATTTGTAATGAAAGTGTAAGTGTTAGTGACAATGGGAGTTCAAGTATAAGAACTAGTGGTAATGGCAGCGATTTCAATATAAGAGGAAGATCTAATGATTTCGATATAAATAAAAAATACAGACATTTATGGGTTCAATGCGAAAATTGTTATGGATTAAATTATAAGAAATTTTTTAGGTCAAAAATGAATATTTGTGAACAATGTGGATATCATTTGAAAATGAGTAGTTCAGATAGAATCGAACTTTCGATTGATCCGGGCACTTGGGATCCTATGGATGAAGACATGGTCTCTATCGACCCCATTGAATTTCACTCGGAGGAGGAACCTTATAGAGATCGTATCGATTCTTATCAAAGAAAGACAGGTTTAACCGAGGCTGTTCAAACAGGCATAGGTCAACTAAATGGTATTCCCATAGCAATTGGGGTTATGGATTTTCAGTTCATGGGGGGTAGTATGGGATCCGTAGTAGGCGAGAAAATAACCCGTTTGATCGAGTATGCTACTAATGGATCTCTACCTATTATTATGGTGTGTGCTTCTGGAGGAGCACGCATGCAAGAAGGAAGTTTGAGCTTGATGCAAATGGCGAAAATATCTTCCGCTTCATATAATTATCAATCAAATAAAAAGTTATTCTATGTATCAATCCTTACATCTCCTACAACCGGTGGAGTGACAGCCAGTTTTGGTATGTTGGGAGATATCATTATTGCCGAGCCCAATGCCTACATTGCATTTGCGGGTAAAAGAGTAATTGAACAAACATTGAATAAGACAGTACCCGACGGTTCACAAGCGGCTGAGTATTCATTCCATAAGGGCTTATTCGATTCAATCGTACCACGTAATCCTTTAAAGGGTGTTCTGAGTGAATTATTTCAGCTACATGGTTTCTTTCCTTTGAATCAAAATTCAAGTAATGAAAACCTATAATAGAATAAAATAAATCGAATCGAAGTGTTGTATATTTCTATATCTCCCGAGAACCTCCATTTTTGACTTGACTATGAATTCCTGTTGGATCAGATTCTAACGAATTTTTGGGGAACTCATAATAAACCCCTTATTCTCCTTATTAAAATAAAAAGATAAGGACGGGAGAACAAGAATAATAAAGCGGATTATCATACGTATATTTCGTGTAGAAAGATGAATAGGTACATTTATTTAGTTCTACATTCCTTGAACTTATTATATACTTATAATACTTATAATAGATAGACTTATCATAAGATATCTTTTATAACAGGAGATATCTTTTATAACAGGTACAAATATTAAATCGAGGCACCTATTCTATGACAGATCTCAACTTACCCTCTATTTTTGTGCCTTTAGTGGGCCTAGTATTTCCGGCAATTGCAATGGCGTCTTTATCTCTTCATGTTCAAAAAAACAAGATTGTTTAGATCCGATGGGACTAAATCTCATCAATTTATTTCAACACTTGGACTTGGATCATAATACAGATACCTATTTAGTGGAATATGGTACGATATGTGGCTCCCCTCGAACACAAAAATAATACAAATAACAAATAAAAAGGAAAAGGCTGTTATGTTATGCATGCAGATACATGATCTATGGATAAATGCATGTATATGCGGGTATAGCTGTTTTAAAATAGATCGGCGGATATCTATATCTGAAATAGAAAGTAAATGTATCTATATGTTATGTAGATATACATAATGGGATCATATGAAGGGGATGTTATTATTTTATATCTAACCAATTCGATGAATTACTGCTAAGGGTTCACATCATAATAGTGCTAGTTGATGAGAGTTACTTCGGGAGCCAAAAAGGTAAAGTCAAATTCATTTGGCTTATTCTCTCAATTCCAATAGAATGCAACTGGATCTAGTATGAACTGGCGATCAGAACGTATATGGATAGAACTTATAACGGGGTCTCGAAAAACAAGTAATTTCTGCTGGGCCTTTATCCTTTTTTTAGGTTCGCTAGGATTCTTATTGGTTGGAACTTCCAGTTATCTTGGTAGGAATTTGATATCCTTATTCCCGTCTCAGCAAATAATTTTTTTTCCACAAGGGATCGTGATGTCTTTTTATGGGATCGCGGGTCTGTTCATTAGTTCCTATTTGTGGTGCACAATTTCGTGGAATGTGGGTAGTGGTTATGATCGATTCGATAGAAAAGAAGGGGTCGTGTGTATTTTTCGTTGGGGATTTCCTGGAATAAATCGTCGAATCTTCCTTCGATTTCTTATGAGAGATATCCAGTCGATCAGAATGGAAGTTAAAGAGGGCCTTTATTCCCGTCGTGTCCTTTATATGGAAATTAGAGGCCAGGGAGCTATCCCCTTGACTCGAACTGATGAGAATTTGACTCCACGAGAAATTGAACAAAAAGCTGCCGAATCGGCCTATTTCTTGCGTGTACCAATTGAAGTATTTTGAAATAAACTGTGATGAAGAATGAATGTTTTCTTTCTCAGTATGAGGGAAGGAGCTCAGGAATCCCCTTTTACTTTTAATATAAGCGAAGTTTCTTCGGAACGTTCATTCGAGCAAATCATGTTAGATTCTATTTCACCCGTTCTGTTGGTAATGCCGCTGTACTGTGGCCTATAGAATAAAGCAAGCAAGCAGGCATATATGGAACAACCATAATAAGAAGCAAGTTTTGTCCACCAAAACTATTTTTATGCATATGGAACTCAACTCAATTCTTTCATATTAGTAAGAAGTCCAATAAGTATGTATTCATCACACATATCAGAACATTTCGGAATACAGTACAGAATTCATCTTTTTAGGCCCAATATTTTGAATTGATACGTTAGATACAGATGGATCATCTCTCATAAATTATCTCCCTTTTGTCATTTGTCAATCGATCTTTCTTTTTATCTTATCCTCTCTTTTGCTCCTTGATGGCCAAACGATTGGATCTTTCATAACCATCCAATTTCTCTCTCCTTTTGCCACTCCTTTCGGATTTCATCATCAATATTCTTCAAAAATATCCCTTCAATTATTCCTGGGCTGTGGGTAGCCAGCCAAACATTTCGAAATAATTGATTGATCGAGGGGGAGTTTTTTTGTCTCAAAATCCGAATAATATTCATTACTTCAAGTGGTTGCATTCATCGAAAGGAACAAATGAAGATGCAATTGGTTCGAATTTGACCATGGGATATCTGGAAACAATATTTGATTATTTCTTTCATTTGAAATGGGCCCTTATTTTTTCATTTCATTTTTATTTGATTCTATTTCTATATTCTTTCCAGATCCAAGGACTAAACAATGAAAAAAAAAAAGTGCCAAAAAAGAAAAAAGCATTGACTCCCCTCCCATATCTTGCATCTATAGTCTTTTTGCCCTGGTGGATCTCTCTCTCATTTAATAAAAGTCTGGAACCTTGGGTTACTCATTGGTGGAATACCAGGCAATCCGAAACTTTTTTGAATGATATTCAAGAAAATAACGTTCTAGAAAGATTCATAGAATTAGAAGAACTATTCCTGTTGGACGAAATGATAAAGGACTACCAGGAGACACAGATACAAAAGTTTCGTATAGGAATCCACAAAGAAACGATACAATTGATCAAAATGCACAATGAAGATCATATCCATATCATTTTGGATTTCTCGGCAAATATAATCTGTTTCGCTATTCTAAGCGGTTATTCTATTCTGGGTAATGAAGAACTTCTCATTTTGAATTCTTGGGTTCAGGAATTCCTCTATAACTTAAGTGACACAATAAAAGCTTTTTCTATTCTTTTATTAACTGATTTATGTATCGGATTCCACTCGCCTTATGGTTGGGAACTAATGATTGGCTCGATCTACAAAGATTTTGGATTTTCCCATAACGATCAAATTATATCTGGTCTTGTTTCTACCTTTCCAGTCATTCTAGATACAATTTTGAAATATTGGATCTTCCATTATTTAAATCGTGTATCTCCTTCACTTGTAGTCATTTATCATTCAATGAATGAATGAAGAACTCATTTGATCCGCTGATATCAATCAAATAATCCCACTCTTTATACTTTTACCCGTCCAGGGAATTCGATTCCTCCTATATTCCAGTACAATTATTCCAGTACAATATCAGAATCGTGGATAGGGAACTATACTATACTAACTATATTAGCTACCTACCTAATTTATTGTAGAAATTTCCGGGATCAATGATTGGACCATGCAAAATAGAAATACCTTTTCTTGGGTAAAGGAACAAATGACTCGATTCATTTCCGTATCGATCATGATATATGTAATAACTAGGACATCTATTTCAAATGCATATCCTATTTTTGCGCAGCAGGGTTATGAAAATCCACGAGAAGCAACTGGGCGTATTGTATGTGCCAATTGCCATTTAGCTAATAAACCCGTGGATATTGAGGTTCCACAAGCTGTGCTTCCTGATACTGTATTTGAAGCAGTTGTTAGAATCCCTTATGATATGCAACTGAAACAAGTTCTTGCTAATGGTAAAAAGGGGTCTTTGAATGTGGGGGCTGTTCTTATTTTACCCGATGGATTCGAATTAGCTCCCCCCGATCGTATTTCTCCCGAGATGAAAGAAAAGATAGGCACTCTGTCTTTTCAGAGTTATCGCCCCACTAAAAAAAATATTCTTGTGATAGGTCCTGTTCCTGGTCAGAAATATAGTGAAATCGTCTTTCC
>NW_027519167.1:0-12500 GCF_043159265.1 Tasmannia lanceolata
ATGAATCATTAATGTTCCTTTCATGGAGTTTCTCCATTATTCATATGGTTCCTAAAGTGGGGAACCATAAAAATAATTTAAGCGCAATAACTGGGCCAAGTGCTATTTTACCCAAGGCTTTGCCACTTCAGGTCTTTTAACTGAAATGCATCAATCCGCAATATTAGTACCCGCCCTACAATCCCAGTGGTTAATGATGCACGTAAGTATGATGTTATTGAGCTATGCAGCTCTTTTATGTGGAGCGTTATTATCAGTAGCTTTTCTAGTCATCACATTTCGAAAAAACACAGATATTGTTGTTAAAACAATCATTTATTAATTGGGACATTTTCCTTTGGTGAGATCCAATACTTGAATGAGAAAAGAAGTGTTTTACAAAACACTTCTTTTCCTTCATTTAGAAATTATCACAGGTATCGATTGACTCGGCGATTGGATCATTGGAGTTATCGTGTCATTAGTCTAGGGTTTATCTTTTCAACCATAGGTATTCTTTCGGAGCAGTATGGGCTAATGAGGCATGGGGGTCTTATTGGAATTGGGACCCCAAGGAAACTTGGCATTTATTACTTGGACCATATTCGCGATTTATTTACATACTAGAACAAATCAAAGTTTGCAAGGTGTTAATTCGGCAATTGTAGCTTCTATCGGATTTCTTATAATTTGGATATGCTATTTTGGGGTCAATCTATTAGGAATAGGACTACATAGTTATGGTTCATTCACATTAACAGCGAATTGAAGAAGGGACTTGAAGAATACATGGGAACATCAATCTCCAATATATAACGAAAATTAGTGTGAGTTTTTGAGAACCATTTGAATCAAGTAGTAATTCAAATGGTTCTCAAAAACTCCAGATGTATCTGATTACAATTCCAATTCACTTCATTTTTTTTTTTTCAGTGTACAGCGACCGATTTTGTAAATCACAGGATTATTTGACTTTATTTCTTATTTATGAAAACTATTTATGAAAGTAATTAGATAGAATAGCTTCTACCTTCTCAACTGATAGTGAGAGAACGAAATCGGGATAAATACCGATACCTATTACGGGTAGAAAGATACAGATCGAAACAAATAGTTCTCGCGGTCCAGAATCCACAAAGTAGGAGTTTGTAACATTGAATAGTTTGTATCCATAGAACATCTGGCGTAACATAGATAATGAATAAATAGGAGTTAATATCATTCCAATTGCCATTACAAAAGTAATTAGTATTTTTGGCATTAAAAGGTATTTTGGGCTGGTAATTATTCCAAAAAAGACTACCAATTCTGCAACAAAACCACTCATTCCTGGCAGTGCAAGCGAAGCCATCGAGAAGCTACTTAACATGGTAAATATTTTTGGCATTGGGGTAGCTATTCCTCCCATTTCATCGAGATAAACAAGACGTATTCTATCGTAACTCGTTCCTGCCAAGAAAAAGAGTGCAGCACCAATAAATCCATGAGAAATGATTTGTAAAATGGCTCCATTGAGTCCCATATCAGTTATGGAAGCAATTCCGATAATTGTGAAACCCATATGAGATACGGAGGAATAGGCTATTCGCTTTTTTAAATTGCGTTGACCGGGAGAAGTTGAAGCTGCATAGATTATTTGAATCGTTCCGACTATCATCAACCAGGGAGAAAATATAGAATGAGCATGGGGTAATAATTCCATATTGATCCGAACCAATCCATATGCTCCCATTTTAATAAAATTCCAGCTAGAAGCATACATGTACTGTAATGTGCTTCTCCATGGGTATCTGGTAACCATGTATGTAGGGGTATAATCGGTGATTTGACAGCATAAGCAATAAAGAAGCCAAAATAGAATATTATTTCCAATGCCGCGGGATACGATCGATTAGCTGATGTTTCAAAATTTAATGTTGGTTCATTGGAACCATATAAACCCATACCTGGAACTCCCATTAAGAGAAAAATGGAACCCCCCGCAGTGTACAAAATGAACTTTGTAGCTGAGTACAGACGTTTCTTACCTCCCCACATGGATAAAAGTAGGTAAACAGGAATTAATTCTAACTCCCACATGATGAAAAAAAGTAAAAGGTCTCGAGAAGAAAATGATCCTATTTGACCGCTGTACATTGCTAACATCAGGAAATGGAACAATCGCGAATCTCTAGTAACTGGCCAAGCCGCTAAAGTAGCTAAAGTAGTGATGAATCCCGTCAGTAAAATGGGTCCGATGGAAAGTCCATCGATCCCGAGTCTCCAGTGAAAATACAAAATATTTATCCATTTATAATCCTCCTCCAATTGGATTAATGGATCGTCCAATTGGAAATGATAACAGAATGCATAGGTCGTTAGAAGGAGTTCTAACAAGCAGATGCATATAGTATACCATCTCACCACCTTATTTCCTCTATGAGGGAGAAAGAAAATTGATGAACCCGCGGATATTGGAAAAACAACAATTATTGTTAACCAAGGAAAATAACTCGTGGTAAAGACAAGATAGACTTTGACCATAAAAACCCGCGCTCGAAATAATATATTTTCTCGAGTACGGGTTTTTTGTCGGTAAAGAAGAATCAAATGGATTCAAGTAGAGTTTTACGGAACGTATCAATAAGCTAGACCCATGCTGCGAGTTGTCTCATGCCATAAATAAACCCGGACACTCAAGAAATCTGTTGGACAAGCGGATTCACATCTCTTACAACCTACACAGTCTTCTGTTCTTGGAGCAGGAGCAATTTGCTTAGCTTTACATCCGTCCCAAGGTATCATTTCCAATACATCTGTGGGGCAGGCTCGTACACATTGAGTACATCCTATACATGTATCATAAATCTTTACTGAATGTGACATTGTGTCTATCAATTTTTTGAACGTTATCAATTTTCGATCTGGTAAAATCGGTAGTAAATGAATCATATATTGTAGATACCAGATGAATCAGTAGTTTACCAGAATTGATTTTTTTTTAGAATCAATTTACCTCTGGATCTGTTTAGGAAAGAGGACCAAGATACTTTGATTTCTTACGTTTCAGCAAACATGGTCATACGAGTCATATATGCTAATTTTAATTGGTGAATATAATATTATATATATCTGTCTTTTTTTATATCATTATGACTATTTATTCAACAAGTTCGATTGATTGATACGAGTTGATTTTCTGTTACGATGGATCGACGAAACAATAGCTGGCCCAATAGCTGCTTCAGCGGCTGCAATAGCTATAACAAAGATCGAGAAAATGTCTCCTTTTAATTGTCGACTATCAAATAAATCAGAAAACGTTACGAGATTCATATTAACCGCATTCAGTATAAGCTCAAGACACATAAGTGCTCTAACCATATTTCGACTTGTGATCAATCCATAAATACCAATAGAAAATAAATAGGCACTCAAAATAAGTACATGCTCGAGCATCATTGACCAACTCCTCATCAATCTCGATTCATTTCAATATGAACAACAATTTCACTGATTGACTCGAATATAAAACAAGTACGGAACAAAGGAAGGTATTGGTAATGGATCGAACTAAAACAAAACCCTTTTTAATTTAATATATGAACAATAAATATATAAATTGAATTGAAGCAAAATGGATGTAATAACAATACAAGAAGACAGAACAAGGCCTTATTTATTTTTATTTTAAATTTATTTTAATTTTATTTTGGATTTCTAATTCATTTCTAATTCTAAGTATTTATTACTGACGAGCCATAGCAATTGCACCTATCAAGGCAACTAAAAGAATTATAGAAATGAGTTCAAATGGAAGATAAAAATCTGTTGATAAATGAATCCCAATTTGTTGAACATTACTTATCAGGTCCTGCTCTATAATCTGGTTTGATCCTGTAGTCCAAATAATCCCATACCATGACGTATCTGAAATAGTAGTAATTAGTGAAAAAAGAATACTTGTACAAACCAGTGAAGTGACCCCATCTCCAACGGTCCAAAGATAGAAATCATTGTAATATTCTGAACCATTCATGAACATCACAGCAAATATGATTAAGACATTTACAGCTCCCACGTAAATAAGGAGCTGTGCAGCAGCTACAAAATAGGAGTTAGATAGAATATGGAATAAGGATATACAAACAAGAACCAATCCCAATGAAAAGGCAGAAAAAATGGGATTGGTAAGTAATACCACTCCTAGACCCCCTAGTATAAGACCTGATCCCAAAAATACTAAAAGAATATCATGTATTGGCCCAGGTAAATCCATTATGTATAAAATAAGAGATAAAAAAAAGTTGAAATATTTCATGACCTTACTGACCCAGCCAGGAAAAAAGAGGTTACCTTGTTTTTTTCTTGTATATGATACGTTTCTAATTGAATCGTAATGGGGTCTGGATTGAGGTAGATACAGTTATTGGACTAATTCCACTTCTGTATCCGAAAGAGTAGTTCGGAGTTTGATATTCCGAAATCATCATGACTATATTCATATATTCTAAATCCAAATCAAGCCGCGATTCTCACCAATCAATAGTTATGATTTGTAGTTACTGACCAACCAAATGAAAGAAGCTTCACTCCTTTAGATCAAAAATGAATCTTAGTCATTGGTAATCGTTATTGAATCAAGGGGTTTATCTGTGGTTATTTTAATTTGAGTCGAATTCATAATTGTTCGAATTGTGTAATCCCCAATTACTGACATTGGTAACCGACCCAAAGCAATTTGATTATAATTCAATTCGTGACGATCATAAGTGGAAAGTTCATATTCTTCAGTCATTGATAGACAGTTTGTTGGACAATACTCGACGCAGTTACCACAAAATATACAGATTCCAAAATCAATACTATAATTAAGCAACCGTTTCTTTCTAATATCTGTTTCCAATCTCCAATCAACAACGGGTAGATCTATGGGACATACACGAACACATACTTCACAAGCAATGCATTTATCAAATTCAAAGTGGATTCGACCACGGAAACGCTCTGATGTGATCGATTTTTCATAAGGATATTGAATAGTTATAGGTAAACGATTCGCGTGGGATAAGGTAATCATGAAACTTTGACCAATGTACCTTGCAGCTCGTACTGTTTGTTGACCATAATTCATGAACCCAGTCATAGGGAACATATCGTGGCTATCCATGAATAATTTGATATTTCTTTCTCTTGCTTAAGGGAGGTTATGAATCTAGAGTATCATATACTGTTACAGTGAAAGGAGTTGGGAAGAAGTTGTCAATAATAGATTACCCAGAGAAATGGGTAAAAGAAATTTCCATCCAAGATTTAATAGTTGGTCCATTCTCATCCTAGGTAAAGTCCATCTTGTTGTGATAGGAATGAACAGGAACAAATAAGCTTTAGCTAATGTAATAAGGATACCAATCGTTGTTCCAAATACTCCCCCCGTTTTATTTATTCCGAAAAGTTCAGGAATGAATATGTACGGAATAGAGAGATTCCACCGCCCAAGTAAAGAACTGTTACAAATAATGAAGAAACTAGTAGATTTAGGTAAGAAGCAACGTAAAATAAACCAAATTTGATACCTGAATATTCGGTTTGATAACCCGCTACTAATTCTTCTTCTGCTTCTGGTAAATCAAAAGGTAATCTCTCACATTCTGCTAGGGAAGAAATTATAAAAACTATAAACCCTATGGGTTGACGCCACAGATTCCATCCCCAAAACCCATATTTTGACTGTGCCTCAACTATATCAATTGTACTTGAACTGTTAGATAATCATAGTCGATGATAACATCACTGTTCCCATCGCTATTTCAGAACCGTACATGAGACCTCAGCTTCATACGGCTCCTCGATGGCCACAAATAAATCTAAGGACTGATTCAGTATTACCTCGGCATTTTTTGAGAGTGAATAGAGTAAAGATGCATCAGGGAGTCCCTAATTAGACCAATGGAATTCTGTCTGCTATAATAACAAATTCAAAGTGCTTCCGAATTGCTCTCATAATTTATTTTATAATTAATATTACAATTTATCTTTGTTCAGTAATAGCTTAATCTTTCAATAAAATACTCGTTGTATCAATAGATATTTCTACCCATATCTTTCGATTACGAAAAAGAATTAGACACTCTACATTAGTTCATTTCATGAATCATGATAAGAAGCCTATCTGTATTAATACGGATGGGATGGAGGAAAGAAAGAATAAAGAAAGATCTATTACTATTTATTTTTCCTATTGCATTCCATTTCTTTCGTTCCTGTTCTTCTTTCGCAGAAGAGGGGATTCTCAAAAAAAAAATAAAGGATTACTTCGTTCCCGATAGTCATTTCTTTAATCAGTGGATAGGAGCATACTCTGGATCGGAATCATGGGGAAGTACTGCTTGATCATTTCTACCAACTTAAAGCCCTCATTATGATTCCTTTTATGCAAAAATATCCCTTTGGTTTTTGATACCTTACATTATTTCCATGACGAATCCTTTGTGTACCTTGGTGTTCCTAACCGTCCACTCATTTTTGATTGATTCCCGATATGATAATGCATACAATAACAATTGTAGAAACTCCATACAGTTGATCTTTTGCACCCGCTTCAAGTCATGATGACTAATCAACCAATCTTGGGGTAAACAGTTTCCACCGCTTATCTTTACTTACACTTTCCTCTCGTACATAGGGAATGAGAATCAATCTTCTTACTGCGAATTCATAAGCTGTTTTGTTTCACTCATATAACCATCTCGTTTAGTTCATCAACCTAAATGGTGAATAAAAAAATCAAGATATCTATTCAATACATTCAACCTCTTTCCTAGAAATAAAGGAAAGAAATAAAAGTTAATGTTGCAACGAATCACACGTAGAGATATTGATAACACACATGGAGTTAATGGTATTTCATAACTAATAGATTGAGCAGCAGCTCGTAGACCACCTGAAATATTTATTATTCGATCCATATCCTGACATAAGAAGTCCAATAGGAGCAATACTGGAAATGGCGATCCACAAAAAAACACCTATACCGAGATCGGCTAGAACAAGGCGATAGCCAAAAGGAATTACTGAATAACTTAGTAGAATTGATATGACCGCTATGGATGGCCCGATACTGAATAAACGAATATCTCCTCTAGATGGGAGAAGATCCTCTTTGAAAAGCAGTTTTGTCCCATCCGCTAGAGCTTGAAGAATTCCCAAGGGACCAGCATATTCAGGCCCAATACGTTGTTGTATCCCTGCGGATATTTCTCTTTCTAACCACACAATCACGAGTACCCCTATTGTGATCCCCGATACGGGAGTAAAAATAGGGACAAGCGTCCCTATAAGGCCATAGCCTTCTTTTAAAGATTCCGATCTGGAAAAAGAATTGATAGCTTGTACTTCTGTCGTATCAATTATCATTTCAACGATCAACTTCTCCCATAATGATATCTATACTACCTAGTATCGTCATGATATCAGCCAATTTCATTCTTTTAACTAGCTGAGGAATAATTTGCAAATTTATGAAACCCGGTGGACGAATTTTCCATCTCCAGGGAAAAACACTATTATCTCCTATCAGAAAAATTCCTAATTCTCCTTTTGGGGCTTCTACTCTCACATAAAGTTCTTGTTTTAACAATTCAAAGGTGGGAGAAGGTTTTTTACTAATGAATCGGTATTCAAAATCGTTCCATTCAGAATCCTTTGCTCTATCAAAGCGTCGTACTTCTAAATTCTCATAGGGTCCCCCCGGAATTCCTTCCAGAGCCTGTTGAAGAATTTTTATAGATTCCGTCATTTCACTGATTCGTACTAAATAACGAGCTAATGAGTCTCCTTCTTTTTGCCATTGGACTTCCCAATCGAATTCATCGTAACACTCATAATGATCAACTTTACGAAGATCCCATTGGATTCCGGAAGCTCGTAGCATTGGTCCCGATAAACCCCAATTTATTGCTTCCTCTCCACCAATAATGCCCACTCCTTCAACTCGTTCCAAAAAAATAGGATTCCGCGTAATAAGCTTTTGATATTCAACAACTCCTGTTAAAGAATAATCGCAGAAATCCAAACATTTATCTATCCATCCGTGAGGTAGATCAGCAGCTACTCCTCCGATACGGAAATAATTATGCATCATTCGCATACCTGTGGCAGCTTCGAATAGATCATATAGCAATTCTCTCTCTCGGAAAATATAGAAGAAAGGAGTCTGTGCACCGATATCTGCCATAAAAGGCCCAAGCCATAACAAATGAGAAGCTATACGACTTAGCTCCAGCATAATAACTCTGATATAACTGGCTCTTTTAGGTACTTGAATATTTCCCAATTGTTCGGGGGCATTTACCGTTATTGCCTCTGTGAACATAGTAGCTAAATAATAATCCCAACGTGTTACATACGGCAGATATTGTATAATTGTTCGGTTTTCCGCAATTTTTTCCATTCCTCTGTGTAAATAACCCAATATAGGTTCACAGTCAATAACATCTTCACCATCTAGAGTAACAATGAGTCGAAGAACACCATGCATTGATGGGTGGTGAGGGCCCATATTGACTATCATGAGGTCTTTTTTTGTAGCCGGTACAGTCATATGCTTTCTTCCCCGATTCATTATTCCATGAATTGTTGAAAACGAAACAAAGTTCATCAAAATTCAAGATCTAATAAACCAAAAAATTCAAATGAATCCTCAAATTAACGATTTTTTGGCTCCCGAATATCCAACTGACCAATTAATTCCTTATAACGTACTCTATTTTTTTTTGACAAATAAGCCAGCAGCCGTTGACGTTTTCCCAGAATTTTTCGCAGACCTCTCTGAGATAAATAGTCTTTTCTGTGAAATTCAAAATGTGCAGTAAGTCTCCGTATCTTATTGGTGAAATTGAATACTTGAAATTCAACAGACCCTTTGTTTTTTTCTTTTTCTTCTTGCGGAATAACCGAGATAAATAAATTTTTTACCATAAAAAAGAATAATTCTTCTCTCTTTTTTTTTTTCTTTCGTTCCCACAAATATGGATTTTACCGATCAGGAATAATAATAAAATGATAATGCCAGTCATTTCGATCTGGTACACACAATAATCTGGATTTATTCATATAATAACTTTTTCTATTTAAATTGAATTAATAAATCCAATTTAATTTGTAATTTGATTCGGATACAATACATAGAAAGGGATGGTACATTTCTGGACCCACGAAAGAGAATGATTTGGGTTTAAGAAGATTCTGTTGATTCATTCCTAGGTCCAATTGATACGTCATTGAATCAGTATCATGTGTCAGAATGTAATGTAACACAACGTGTGTGTACACCTGTCTGTCTTCATATATCGGCTATGATACATGATGTATATAAAATGTACCATTAACTAATTCTGAATCGTGGATACATATATATTCTTGACATACTGAAACGACTGCCATTATTCGTATCAAACCAATAGCGATTCATACAAGCTAAATCTTCTAATCGATAATTGGGCCAAAGAAATAATTTGAATTGAATGAATTTATTTGTATCTGTATCAAGACACTTGTCCTCATCCAAAAATTGCCCAGAGTTCTTTACGTTATTCTCATTGAAAAATACTGGATTTATATCCACAATATTCTCATTACTGAAATTGAAACACATTAAAATTCTCAATTTTCTACGACGTCTAGGAGATAGAATATTTTCAGGAACAAGAAAATCATAATGATTTTCATCTCCATTCATAAGCATCTTTCCATGTTGTGCAATAGATCCATTGAAAGAATTCTCATCAACATATTTTTTTTCTCGACGTTCTCGATTAGTTTGGTGTTTACTCTTATGGACCA
This sequence comes from Tasmannia lanceolata, assembly GCF_043159265.1. Lineage (NCBI taxonomy): Eukaryota > Viridiplantae > Streptophyta > Magnoliopsida > Canellales > Winteraceae > Tasmannia > Tasmannia lanceolata. Next base: position 9,802 of record NW_027519167.1, read on the forward strand.
ATGAAATGCCTATGGTTTGATACATAATAAATTGTCCATCCCGTTTTATAGACAGGCGGGCTGGTTCAATAATAAATATTCCCCTTTTTATCAATTCCGTAAGAGTGAGATCCTTCTGAATCAACATTACGTCCAGGCGCATTTCTCCTCTTTGAATAGAGGATATAGCAATTTCCCTTGGATTTATCAGTCTAAGCAGGAGGCAATATACCTTGATATTATTGATCATTCTTTGATTCAAAGAATCGTCCCATCTCAATTGAAAAAGCAAATATCTTTTTAGGAAGAACTCTAGTTCTGCTTCTCTGTTGCTCTTGTATTTTCTTTTCTTTCTCCTTTTTTTAATGTCTGATTCCGCGTAATCCTTTTCAACATATTTTTTTTTTTTTTGTGCATCTGATTCAAGATTCTCTTGGTTTCGTGCATCTGATCTAATATCCCCTTGGCCCGGCTGTTCTTCTTCTTTTTCTTTATTTCGGTTCTCTAATTCAAGATATTCTTTTTGATTAGATGATATACGAAGATCTTTTTTTTGATTTTCACTAATGTTTTTATTTTCACTAATGTTTTTATTTCCATGAAAATTTAAAAGAAGTAATTTGATTGGTATGATCCATGGTTTCATTTTATATGTATCATAAAGTCGCACAAATTCTGGGAAGAACCAAGATTCCAGATTCGATATGGGACGATATCGCATTTCTTCATTCATTCCCATCCAATCAAAAAAGTTTTTTTTTTGATTGGGTGGGTTGATTTCTTGATGAATCGTGAAATAAAAAAGATCTTTTTTATCAATTATTTCATAATCATTAATCCCATTCTTAGTATTTTTATTAATATTGGTCCCAGTATCCATATCGGTCCAGGTATCAATATCGATATTTTTTCTAAGACAAAAATGCAGAATTCTCCACTCAAAATATTTTCTATCCGGATTTTTACCCGTATCCATAATAGACTCTTCTTCTAGATAATCACTAATAGCTATATCCCCCAGTACATAACATGATTCGGGTTTAGGTGTGTTGTCATTATAGGGAATCTCTCGGCCCCCATTTACTTTTAACGGGGATACATAAATATATGAGCTCTTCCTATCCTCATAATTAATATATTTACACGATAAAAGATCATATCTGTAGTGTTTTTAAATTTTTCTTTTTGACTCGGCAATGAATTCACCGCGCAATCATTTTCTTTCTCGTAATAAATGAATTGGTCTTTTTCTTTTTCATATGAATCCCATTTTTTGGAATCTTTATTTTCAATCGTACGACGATGATTGACTCTAGTTCGCCATTTTTTCGATACTAATCTAGACCATCTATTCTGAGATAAATTGTATTGATAATGACGCTTTAACCAGTTTTTCCATTCATTCATTCTGGAATTCGAAAATTTCTTATGTCTTGGTTTGAAATCAAAAATTCCTCGTGTACCCAAATAGTCCTTTATTCTATGCTTAATAAAAGGAGATGCGCCATGATATTGAAGTACAGATATCAAGTGATACTTGTTAATAACTTCTTGGTTTTGTGATAATTTGTAAAATACATATGCTTGGGACAAGAAAGATAAGTTACAATAAATCTGTGAATTATTATTTCGAATATTCGAAATAGAAAGTGACTTTTGGATAGTCAAAATAAACTGAGTTGTATTTTGATTTGTTTCATCAATTCCTTCTTTATTTGTTTCATTATTGTAAATATATTTATCGATAAGATTTTTTGTTGATTCAAGGAAAAGTTGTGTATTAATCCTGGGAATGTTAATGGCACATAGAAAGATATCTATGTATATTCTTTCAATGAAATATTTTATAAAATATTGCGATTTACGTATTAATCGGGCACTTCTTTTTTTTGATCTCTGCCAAATATGTTTCTGTGATTCCGATCTTTCATCATCAAAACTTGTCTTGTTAGGACTAATATTTATATCTGTATCTGTAGTTAGAAATATTTTTTTCTTGTCTTTTTTATTTTTTCTATTTGATTTTTGATTTTGGTTGTACTATCAGTCAGATCTTTCATTTTTTTTTCTGTCAGTGAATAATTTGTCCAATCCATGGATCTAATTTGAATAGTCGAGTCGTGAGTAATCTTATTACTGATTATGAAATCTTTTCCAGTTTCACTCGGTTGATAGCCTTTCCTCAACCCAAATAATAAAATTGAGTTCACTTTTGTAAGCTCTTTCATTATTCTTTTTATAAATAGAACTATTTTGATAACCCATCTTATTTTTTCTTTTGAGACCTTTAGACAACATTTTGTTCTTTCTTTTAAAATTCTGAAAACTCGAAAATATTTTTTTTGAACTTTTCTCGTTTTTTTTTCGAGTTCTTTAAAAATGGGTTCAAAAAAAGAAGGTTCTTTTCGTGGAGAACCAAAAGGTAATTCAGTTTCCATTCCCCAGACCGTTAAAAAACAAAAATTTTCTATTTTTCCTTTGTTTTTCATTGGATCTCTATGATGAAATTGTAGTTTAGATCCCCGCCAAGGTTTCAGACAGAAAGGAAATAAGATCTTTATCTGAATCCCATCTGTTAACCAGTTTTTCGGAAATTCTGTTTCTGATAATTGAACACCATTATAGGTGCATTTAACATGCATTTCTTTATTCCACTCCTTCAAATCCTCGTACCACTCGGGAAATTGAAATAATAACATACGGCCAAGATTTTTAGCTAT
>NW_027519168.1:10000-12500 GCF_043159265.1 Tasmannia lanceolata
CCGCTATCCGCCCATGGTAAAGTCATGTAATATGATAAATAATTCGATATAGTTGACCACGATAGTGTAGTGGTTCTATATTCCCTCTTCTTTTCCTCCCATCCCAAAACAAAAGATGTTGCGGAGACAGGATTTGAACCCGTGACCTCAAGGTTATGAGCCTCGCGAGCTACCAAACTGCTCTACCCCGCGCTGAAGAACTGGGAACTAATAGACGAACAGGGATTAGGGATTGGATGTGCCCCTCTACCATGTTCTATACAAATAGAATAACCCATTTATACAGAATGGTAAAGGGGACCCCTCTATGATCTATGATCATAGAGATCGATAGAAATATGAAGAAGGGATATTTTGATCCTTACCAACTTGATCTTGTTGCCCCCGGCAACAAACATGCATGAAACCTTTCGCGAAGTATGTGCCCGGATAGTCCAAAGTCTCGATAGTTACCTCTAGATCTTCCGGTTGAAAAACAACGTCGATGAAGACGTATAGGTGCACTATTACGTGGTGGGGATTGCAATTTTCCATGAATTTCCCATTTGTCACTCAACGATGAAACTTTGCTTATTTCTTTTTTTGAGGATCGACGAATCAAATGATATTTCTGTTCCAATTTCTGCCTCTTACTCTCCCTCTGAATCAAACTTTTCCTTGCCATAATGGTTCAGTTCCTATTATTATCAATGATATGGGTCGGATCCTAGATGTAGAAATATAAGAAATATAAGAAGGGGGATCCTCCCCCTTCTCAATCGAATCAAATTTGTTAGAATTAACCAAATTTGCCTGATGTAGAGGCAATCAAGAAAGCTGCATAAGTGAATATATAACCTACAGAAAAGTGGGCTAATCCAACTAATCTTGCTTGTACAATGGAAAGAGCCACGGGCTTATCCCTCCATCGAATCAAATTAGCCAAAGGTGTGCGTTCATGAGCCCATGCTAAAGTTTCAATCAATTCCTGCCAATATCCACGCCAGGAAATTAAGAACATAAATCCAGTAGCCCAAACAAGATGCCCAAATAAAAACATCCATGCCCACACTGATAAACTATTCATACCAAAAGGGTTATATCCATTGATAAGTTGTGAAGAGTTTAACCATAGATAATCTCTTAACCATCCCATCAAATAAGTGGAGGATTCATTAAATTGTGAAACGTTACCCTGCCATAGTGTGATGTGCTTCCAATGCCAATAAAAAGTAACCCATCCTATGGTATTTAACATCCAGAAAACTGCCAAATAAAATGCGTCCCAAGCCGAAATATCACAAGTACCCCCACGTCCCGGACCGTCGCAAGGAAAACTATAACCGAAATCCTTTTTATCTGGCATTAACTTGGAACCACGTGCGTCTAAAGCACCTTTTACTAAGATCAGTGTGGTTGTATGCAAACCTAGAGCAATAGCATGATGAACCAAGAAGTCTCCAGGACCTATTGTTAAGAATAGTGAATTACTATTCTCATTAACGGCATTTAACCAGCCGGGTAACCATATGCTTCGACCAGCATTGAATGCTGGGCCATTCGTTGAAGATAAGAGTACATCGAACCCATATGAAGTCTTACCATGAGCGGATTGTATCCATTGGGCAAATATGGGTTCGATCAAGATTTGTTTCTCTGGAGTACCAAAAGCAAGCATGACGTCGTTATGAACATAGAGTCCTAAGGTATGGAACCCCAGAAACAGGCTGACCCAACTTAAATGAGATTTGATAGCTTCTTTATGGTCTAACATTCTTGCCAATACATTATCCTCATTCTGTTCCGGATTGTAATCTCGAATGAAGAATATAGCTCCATGGGCAAAGGCTCCTGTCATGATGAACCCTGCAATGTATTGGTGATGAGTATATAACGCAGCTTGAGTAGTAAAGTCTTGTGCTATGAACGCATAAGCAGGTAAAGAGTACATGTGTTGAGCTACCAAGGAAGTAATAACCCCTAAAGAGGCTAGAGCAAGACCTAATTGAAAATGAATCGAATTATTGATTGTGTCATAAAGACCCTTATGCCCACGGCCCAATCGACCCCCGGGAGGAGTATGCGCCTCTAAAAGATCTTTCATACTGTGTCCAATCCCGAAGTTAGTTCTATACATATGACCAGCAACTAGAAAAAGAAATGCAATAGCTAAATGATGATGAGCAATATCGGTCAACCACAAACTTTGCGTTTGTGGATGGAATCCCCCGAGAAGGGTTAGAATGGCAGTTCCTGCCCCTTGGGGGGTACCAAATAAATGACTACTGGAATCGGGGTTTTGGGCATAAAGATTCCACTGACCTGTAAAAAGTGGGCTCAACCCTTGGGGATACGGTAATACATCTAAGAAATTATTCCATCTGACGTACTCCCCCCTTGATCCGGGAATAGCGACATGAACTAAATGTCCTGTCCAAGCCAGGGAACTTACTCCGAAGAGTCCTGACAAATGATGATTGAGACGAGATTCAGCATTTTTGAACCACGAAACGCTTGGTTT
>NW_027519169.1:0-17500 GCF_043159265.1 Tasmannia lanceolata
AACGATCAAACTATTAGAAATAAATCCATTGGAATAAAGGAAATCGGTAAAAAGGTTCCTCGATGGTCATATAAATTGACCGACGATTTGAAAGAACAAGAGGCGGAAAATGAGGAAGGATCGACGGAGGATCCTGGTATTCGTTCAAGAAAAGCCAAACGTGTGGTAATTTATACTGATAACGATCAGAATATCAATACTCATACTAGTACTAATACTAATAATGATAGTGATCAAGCGGAAGAAGTGGCTTTGATACGTTACTCACAACAATCGGATTTTCGTCGGGATCTAATCAAAGGATCCATGCGCGCTCAAAGACGTAAAACAGTGACTTGGGAAATGTTTCAAACAAATGTGCATTCCCCGCTTTTTTTGGACAGAATAGACAAAACATTTTTTTTCTCTTTTGATATCTCTGGAATGATTAATCCACTTTTTAGGAATTGGATAGGAAAGGATCCGCAACTCAAAACCTCAGATTCTGAGGAGGAAGAGGCAAAAGAAAAAGAGAAAAAAAAGAAAGAGCAAAAAGAGGAGAATGAACGGATAGCAATATCAGAAACTTGGGATACTATTATATTTGCTCAAGCAATAAGAGGTTCTATGTTAGTAACCCAATCGATTCTTAGAAAATACATCATATTGCCTTCATTGATAATAGCTAAAAATCTTGGCCGTATGTTATTATTTCAATTTCCCGAGTGGTACGAGGATTTGAAGGAGTGGAATAAAGAAATGCATGTTAAATGCACCTATAATGGTGTTCAATTATCAGAAACAGAATTTCCGAAAAACTGGTTAACAGATGGGATTCAGATAAAGATCTTATTTCCTTTCTGTCTGAAACCTTGGCGGGGATCTAAACTACAATTTCATCATAGAGATCCAATGAAAAACAAAGGAAAAATAGAAAATTTTTGTTTTTTAACGGTCTGGGGAATGGAAACTGAATTACCTTTTGGTTCTCCACGAAAAGAACCTTCTTTTTTTGAACCCATTTTTAAAGAACTCGAAAAAAAAACGAGAAAAGTTCAAAAAAAATATTTTCGAGTTTTCAGAATTTTAAAAGAAAGAACAAAATGTTGTCTAAAGGTCTCAAAAGAAAAAATAAGATGGGTTATCAAAATAGTTCTATTTATAAAAAGAATAATGAAAGAGCTTACAAAAGTGAACTCAATTTTATTATTTGGGTTGAGGAAAGGCTATCAACCGAGTGAAACTGGAAAAGATTTCATAATCAGTAATAAGATTACTCACGACTCGACTATTCAAATTAGATCCATGGATTGGACAAATTATTCACTGACAGAAAAAAAAATGAAAGATCTGACTGATAGTACAACCAAAATCAAAAATCAAATAGAAAAAATAAAAAAAGACAAGAAAAAAATATTTCTAACTACAGATACAGATATAAATATTAGTCCTAACAAGACAAGTTTTGATGATGAAAGATCGGAATCACAGAAACATATTTGGCAGAGATCAAAAAAAAGAAGTGCCCGATTAATACGTAAATCGCAATATTTTATAAAATATTTCATTGAAAGAATATACATAGATATCTTTCTATGTGCCATTAACATTCCCAGGATTAATACACAACTTTTCCTTGAATCAACAAAAAATCTTATCGATAAATATATTTACAATAATGAAACAAATAAAGAAGGAATTGATGAAACAAATCAAAATACAACTCAGTTTATTTTGACTATCCAAAAGTCACTTTCTATTTCGAATATTCGAAATAATAATTCACAGATTTATTGTAACTTATCTTTCTTGTCCCAAGCATATGTATTTTACAAATTATCACAAAACCAAGAAGTTATTAACAAGTATCACTTGATATCTGTACTTCAATATCATGGCGCATCTCCTTTTATTAAGCATAGAATAAAGGACTATTTGGGTACACGAGGAATTTTTGATTTCAAACCAAGACATAAGAAATTTTCGAATTCCAGAATGAATGAATGGAAAAACTGGTTAAAGCGTCATTATCAATACAATTTATCTCAGAATAGATGGTCTAGATTAGTATCGAAAAAATGGCGAACTAGAGTCAATCATCGTCGTACGATTGAAAATAAAGATTCCAAAAAATGGGATTCATATGAAAAAGAAAAAGACCAATTCATTTATTACGAGAAAGAAAATGATTGCGCGGTGAATTCATTGCCGAGTCAAAAAGAAAAATTTAAAAAACACTACAGATATGATCTTTTATCGTGTAAATATATTAATTATGAGGATAGGAAGAGCTCATATATTTATGTATCCCCGTTAAAAGTAAATGGGGGCCGAGAGATTCCCTATAATGACAACACACCTAAACCCGAATCATGTTATGTACTGGGGGATATAGCTATTAGTGATTATCTAGAAGAAGAGTCTATTATGGATACGGGTAAAAATCCGGATAGAAAATATTTTGAGTGGAGAATTCTGCATTTTTGTCTTAGAAAAAATATCGATATTGATACCTGGACCGATATGGATACTGGGACCAATATTAATAAAAATACTAAGAATGGGATTAATGATTATGAAATAATTGATAAAAAAGATCTTTTTTATTTCACGATTCATCAAGAAATCAACCCACCCAATCAAAAAAAAAACTTTTTTGATTGGATGGGAATGAATGAAGAAATGCGATATCGTCCCATATCGAATCTGGAATCTTGGTTCTTCCCAGAATTTGTGCGACTTTATGATACATATAAAATGAAACCATGGATCATACCAATCAAATTACTTCTTTTAAATTTTCATGGAAATAAAAACATTAGTGAAAATAAAAACATTAGTGAAAATCAAAAAAAAGATCTTCGTATATCATCTAATCAAAAAGAATATCTTGAATTAGAGAACCGAAATAAAGAAAAAGAAGAAGAACAGCCGGGCCAAGGGGATATTAGATCAGATGCACGAAACCAAGAGAATCTTGAATCAGATGCACAAAAAAAAAAAAAATATGTTGAAAAGGATTACGCGGAATCAGACATTAAAAAAAGGAGAAAGAAAAGAAAATACAAGAGCAACAGAGAAGCAGAACTAGAGTTCTTCCTAAAAAGATATTTGCTTTTTCAATTGAGATGGGACGATTCTTTGAATCAAAGAATGATCAATAATATCAAGGTATATTGCCTCCTGCTTAGACTGATAAATCCAAGGGAAATTGCTATATCCTCTATTCAAAGAGGAGAAATGCGCCTGGACGTAATGTTGATTCAGAAGGATCTCACTCTTACGGAATTGATAAAAAGGGGAATATTTATTATTGAACCAGCCCGCCTGTCTATAAAACGGGATGGACAATTTATTATGTATCAAACCATAGGCATTTCATTGGTCCATAAGAGTAAACACCAAACTAATCGAGAACGTCGAGAAAAAAAATATGTTGATGAGAATTCTTTCAATGGATCTATTGCACAACATGGAAAGATGCTTATGAATGGAGATGAAAATCATTATGATTTTCTTGTTCCTGAAAATATTCTATCTCCTAGACGTCGTAGAAAATTGAGAATTTTAATGTGTTTCAATTTCAGTAATGAGAATATTGTGGATATAAATCCAGTATTTTTCAATGAGAATAACGTAAAGAACTCTGGGCAATTTTTGGATGAGGACAAGTGTCTTGATACAGATACAAATAAATTCATTCAATTCAAATTATTTCTTTGGCCCAATTATCGATTAGAAGATTTAGCTTGTATGAATCGCTATTGGTTTGATACGAATAATGGCAGTCGTTTCAGTATGTCAAGAATATATATGTATCCACGATTCAGAATTAGTTAATGGTACATTTTATATACATCATGTATCATAGCCGATATATGAAGACAGACAGGTGTACACACACGTTGTGTTACATTACATTCTGACACATGATACTGATTCAATGACGTATCAATTGGACCTAGGAATGAATCAACAGAATCTTCTTAAACCCAAATCATTCTCTTTCGTGGGTCCAGAAATGTACCATCCCTTTCTATGTATTGTATCCGAATCAAATTACAAATTAAATTGGATTTATTAATTCAATTTAAATAGAAAAAGTTATTATATGAATAAATCCAGATTATTGTGTGTACCAGATCGAAATGACTGGCATTATCATTTTATTATTATTCCTGATCGGTAAAATCCATATTTGTGGGAACGAAAGAAAAAAAAAAAGAGAGAAGAATTATTCTTTTTTATGGTAAAAAATTTATTTATCTCGGTTATTCCGCAAGAAGAAAAAGAAAAAAACAAAGGGTCTGTTGAATTTCAAGTATTCAATTTCACCAATAAGATACGGAGACTTACTGCACATTTTGAATTTCACAGAAAAGACTATTTATCTCAGAGAGGTCTGCGAAAAATTCTGGGAAAACGTCAACGGCTGCTGGCTTATTTGTCAAAAAAAAATAGAGTACGTTATAAGGAATTAATTGGTCAGTTGGATATTCGGGAGCCAAAAAATCGTTAATTTGAGGATTCATTTGAATTTTTTGGTTTATTAGATCTTGAATTTTGATGAACTTTGTTTCGTTTTCAACAATTCATGGAATAATGAATCGGGGAAGAAAGCATATGACTGTACCGGCTACAAAAAAAGACCTCATGATAGTCAATATGGGCCCTCACCACCCATCAATGCATGGTGTTCTTCGACTCATTGTTACTCTAGATGGTGAAGATGTTATTGACTGTGAACCTATATTGGGTTATTTACACAGAGGAATGGAAAAAATTGCGGAAAACCGAACAATTATACAATATCTGCCGTATGTAACACGTTGGGATTATTTAGCTACTATGTTCACAGAGGCAATAACGGTAAATGCCCCCGAACAATTGGGAAATATTCAAGTACCTAAAAGAGCCAGTTATATCAGAGTTATTATGCTGGAGCTAAGTCGTATAGCTTCTCATTTGTTATGGCTTGGGCCTTTTATGGCAGATATCGGTGCACAGACTCCTTTCTTCTATATTTTCCGAGAGAGAGAATTGCTATATGATCTATTCGAAGCTGCCACAGGTATGCGAATGATGCATAATTATTTCCGTATCGGAGGAGTAGCTGCTGATCTACCTCACGGATGGATAGATAAATGTTTGGATTTCTGCGATTATTCTTTAACAGGAGTTGTTGAATATCAAAAGCTTATTACGCGGAATCCTATTTTTTTGGAACGAGTTGAAGGAGTGGGCATTATTGGTGGAGAGGAAGCAATAAATTGGGGTTTATCGGGACCAATGCTACGAGCTTCCGGAATCCAATGGGATCTTCGTAAAGTTGATCATTATGAGTGTTACGATGAATTCGATTGGGAAGTCCAATGGCAAAAAGAAGGAGACTCATTAGCTCGTTATTTAGTACGAATCAGTGAAATGACGGAATCTATAAAAATTCTTCAACAGGCTCTGGAAGGAATTCCGGGGGGACCCTATGAGAATTTAGAAGTACGACGCTTTGATAGAGCAAAGGATTCTGAATGGAACGATTTTGAATACCGATTCATTAGTAAAAAACCTTCTCCCACCTTTGAATTGTTAAAACAAGAACTTTATGTGAGAGTAGAAGCCCCAAAAGGAGAATTAGGAATTTTTCTGATAGGAGATAATAGTGTTTTTCCCTGGAGATGGAAAATTCGTCCACCGGGTTTCATAAATTTGCAAATTATTCCTCAGCTAGTTAAAAGAATGAAATTGGCTGATATCATGACGATACTAGGTAGTATAGATATCATTATGGGAGAAGTTGATCGTTGAAATGATAATTGATACGACAGAAGTACAAGCTATCAATTCTTTTTCCAGATCGGAATCTTTAAAAGAAGGCTATGGCCTTATAGGGACGCTTGTCCCTATTTTTACTCCCGTATCGGGGATCACAATAGGGGTACTCGTGATTGTGTGGTTAGAAAGAGAAATATCCGCAGGGATACAACAACGTATTGGGCCTGAATATGCTGGTCCCTTGGGAATTCTTCAAGCTCTAGCGGATGGGACAAAACTGCTTTTCAAAGAGGATCTTCTCCCATCTAGAGGAGATATTCGTTTATTCAGTATCGGGCCATCCATAGCGGTCATATCAATTCTACTAAGTTATTCAGTAATTCCTTTTGGCTATCGCCTTGTTCTAGCCGATCTCGGTATAGGTGTTTTTTTGTGGATCGCCATTTCCAGTATTGCTCCTATTGGACTTCTTATGTCAGGATATGGATCGAATAATAAATATTTCAGGTGGTCTACGAGCTGCTGCTCAATCTATTAGTTATGAAATACCATTAACTCCATGTGTGTTATCAATATCTCTACGTGTGATTCGTTGCAACATTAACTTTTATTTCTTTCCTTTATTTCTAGGAAAGAGGTTGAATGTATTGAATAGATATCTTGATTTTTTTATTCACCATTTAGGTTGATGAACTAAACGAGATGGTTATATGAGTGAAACAAAACAGCTTATGAATTCGCAGTAAGAAGATTGATTCTCATTCCCTATGTACGAGAGGAAAGTGTAAGTAAAGATAAGCGGTGGAAACTGTTTACCCCAAGATTGGTTGATTAGTCATCATGACTTGAAGCGGGTGCAAAAGATCAACTGTATGGAGTTTCTACAATTGTTATTGTATGCATTATCATATCGGGAATCAATCAAAAATGAGTGGACGGTTAGGAACACCAAGGTACACAAAGGATTCGTCATGGAAATAATGTAAGGTATCAAAAACCAAAGGGATATTTTTGCATAAAAGGAATCATAATGAGGGCTTTAAGTTGGTAGAAATGATCAAGCAGTACTTCCCCATGATTCCGATCCAGAGTATGCTCCTATCCACTGATTAAAGAAATGACTATCGGGAACGAAGTAATCCTTTATTTTTTTTTTGAGAATCCCCTCTTCTGCGAAAGAAGAACAGGAACGAAAGAAATGGAATGCAATAGGAAAAATAAATAGTAATAGATCTTTCTTTATTCTTTCTTTCCTCCATCCCATCCGTATTAATACAGATAGGCTTCTTATCATGATTCATGAAATGAACTAATGTAGAGTGTCTAATTCTTTTTCGTAATCGAAAGATATGGGTAGAAATATCTATTGATACAACGAGTATTTTATTGAAAGATTAAGCTATTACTGAACAAAGATAAATTGTAATATTAATTATAAAATAAATTATGAGAGCAATTCGGAAGCACTTTGAATTTGTTATTATAGCAGACAGAATTCCATTGGTCTAATTAGGGACTCCCTGATGCATCTTTACTCTATTCACTCTCAAAAAATGCCGAGGTAATACTGAATCAGTCCTTAGATTTATTTGTGGCCATCGAGGAGCCGTATGAAGCTGAGGTCTCATGTACGGTTCTGAAATAGCGATGGGAACAGTGATGTTATCATCGACTATGATTATCTAACAGTTCAAGTACAATTGATATAGTTGAGGCACAGTCAAAATATGGGTTTTGGGGATGGAATCTGTGGCGTCAACCCATAGGGTTTATAGTTTTTATAATTTCTTCCCTAGCAGAATGTGAGAGATTACCTTTTGATTTACCAGAAGCAGAAGAAGAATTAGTAGCGGGTTATCAAACCGAATATTCAGGTATCAAATTTGGTTTATTTTACGTTGCTTCTTACCTAAATCTACTAGTTTCTTCATTATTTGTAACAGTTCTTTACTTGGGCGGGTGGAATCTCTCTATTCCGTACATATTCATTCCTGAACTTTTCGGAATAAATAAAACGGGGGGAGTATTTGGAACAACGATTGGTATCCTTATTACATTAGCTAAAGCTTATTTGTTCCTGTTCATTCCTATCACAACAAGATGGACTTTACCTAGGATGAGAATGGACCAACTATTAAATCTTGGATGGAAATTTCTTTTACCCATTTCTCTGGGTAATCTATTATTGACAACTTCTTCCCAACTCCTTTCACTGTAACAGTATATGATACTCTAGATTCATAACCTCCCTTAAGCAAGAGAAAGAAATATCAAATTATTCATGGATAGCCACGATATGTTCCCTATGATGACTGGGTTCATGAATTATGGTCAACAAACAGTACGAGCTGCAAGGTACATTGGTCAAAGTTTCATGATTACCTTATCCCACGCGAATCGTTTACCTATAACTATTCAATATCCTTATGAAAAATCGATCACATCAGAGCGTTTCCGTGGTCGAATCCACTTTGAATTTGATAAATGCATTGCTTGTGAAGTATGTGTTCGTGTATGTCCCATAGATCTACCCGTTGTTGATTGGAGATTGGAAACAGATATTAGAAAGAAACGGTTGCTTAATTATAGTATTGATTTTGGAATCTGTATATTTTGTGGTAACTGCGTCGAGTATTGTCCAACAAACTGTCTATCAATGACTGAAGAATATGAACTTTCCACTTATGATCGTCACGAATTGAATTATAATCAAATTGCTTTGGGTCGGTTACCAATGTCAGTAATTGGGGATTACACAATTCGAACAATTATGAATTCGACTCAAATTAAAATAACCACAGATAAACCCCTTGATTCAATAACGATTACCAATGACTAAGATTCATTTTTGATCTAAAGGAGTGAAGCTTCTTTCATTTTGGTTGGTCAGTAACTACAAATCATAACTATTGATTGGTGAGAATCGCGGCTTGATTTGGATTTAGAATATATGAATATAGTCATGATGATTTCGGAATATCAAACTCCGAACTACTCTTTCGGATACAGAAGTGGAATTAGTCCAATAACTGTATCTACCTCAATCCAGACCCCATTACGATTCAATTAGAAACGTATCATATACAAGAAAAAAACAAGGTAACCTCTTTTTTCCTGGCTGGGTCAGTAAGGTCATGAAATATTTCAACTTTTTTTTATCTCTTATTTTATACATAATGGATTTACCTGGGCCAATACATGATATTCTTTTAGTATTTTTGGGATCAGGTCTTATACTAGGGGGTCTAGGAGTGGTATTACTTACCAATCCCATTTTTTCTGCCTTTTCATTGGGATTGGTTCTTGTTTGTATATCCTTATTCCATATTCTATCTAACTCCTATTTTGTAGCTGCTGCACAGCTCCTTATTTACGTGGGAGCTGTAAATGTCTTAATCATATTTGCTGTGATGTTCATGAATGGTTCAGAATATTACAATGATTTCTATCTTTGGACCGTTGGAGATGGGGTCACTTCACTGGTTTGTACAAGTATTCTTTTTTCACTAATTACTACTATTTCAGATACGTCATGGTATGGGATTATTTGGACTACAGGATCAAACCAGATTATAGAGCAGGACCTGATAAGTAATGTTCAACAAATTGGGATTCATTTATCAACAGATTTTTATCTTCCATTTGAACTCATTTCTATAATTCTTTTAGTTGCCTTGATAGGTGCAATTGCTATGGCTCGTCAGTAATAAATACTTAGAATTAGAAATGAATTAGAAATCCAAAATAAAATTAAAATAAATTTAAAATAAAAATAAATAAGGCCTTGTTCTGTCTTCTTGTATTGTTATTACATCCATTTTGCTTCAATTCAATTTATATATTTATTGTTCATATATTAAATTAAAAAGGGTTTTGTTTTAGTTCGATCCATTACCAATACCTTCCTTTGTTCCGTACTTGTTTTATATTCGAGTCAATCAGTGAAATTGTTGTTCATATTGAAATGAATCGAGATTGATGAGGAGTTGGTCAATGATGCTCGAGCATGTACTTATTTTGAGTGCCTATTTATTTTCTATTGGTATTTATGGATTGATCACAAGTCGAAATATGGTTAGAGCACTTATGTGTCTTGAGCTTATACTGAATGCGGTTAATATGAATCTCGTAACGTTTTCTGATTTATTTGATAGTCGACAATTAAAAGGAGACATTTTCTCGATCTTTGTTATAGCTATTGCAGCCGCTGAAGCAGCTATTGGGCCAGCTATTGTTTCGTCGATCCATCGTAACAGAAAATCAACTCGTATCAATCAATCGAACTTGTTGAATAAATAGTCATAATGATATAAAAAAAGACAGATATATATAATATTATATTCACCAATTAAAATTAGCATATATGACTCGTATGACCATGTTTGCTGAAACGTAAGAAATCAAAGTATCTTGGTCCTCTTTCCTAAACAGATCCAGAGGTAAATTGATTCTAAAAAAAAATCAATTCTGGTAAACTACTGATTCATCTGGTATCTACAATATATGATTCATTTACTACCGATTTTACCAGATCGAAAATTGATAACGTTCAAAAAATTGATAGACACAATGTCACATTCAGTAAAGATTTATGATACATGTATAGGATGTACTCAATGTGTACGAGCCTGCCCCACAGATGTATTGGAAATGATACCTTGGGACGGATGTAAAGCTAAGCAAATTGCTCCTGCTCCAAGAACAGAAGACTGTGTAGGTTGTAAGAGATGTGAATCCGCTTGTCCAACAGATTTCTTGAGTGTCCGGGTTTATTTATGGCATGAGACAACTCGCAGCATGGGTCTAGCTTATTGATACGTTCCGTAAAACTCTACTTGAATCCATTTGATTCTTCTTTACCGACAAAAACCCGTACTCGAGAAAATATATTATTTCGAGCGCGGGTTTTTATGGTCAAAGTCTATCTTGTCTTTACCACGAGTTATTTTCCTTGGTTAACAATAATTGTTGTTTTTCCAATATCCGCGGGTTCATCAATTTTCTTTCTCCCTCATAGAGGAAATAAGGTGGTGAGATGGTATACTATATGCATCTGCTTGTTAGAACTCCTTCTAACGACCTATGCATTCTGTTATCATTTCCAATTGGACGATCCATTAATCCAATTGGAGGAGGATTATAAATGGATAAATATTTTGTATTTTCACTGGAGACTCGGGATCGATGGACTTTCCATCGGACCCATTTTACTGACGGGATTCATCACTACTTTAGCTACTTTAGCGGCTTGGCCAGTTACTAGAGATTCGCGATTGTTCCATTTCCTGATGTTAGCAATGTACAGCGGTCAAATAGGATCATTTTCTTCTCGAGACCTTTTACTTTTTTTCATCATGTGGGAGTTAGAATTAATTCCTGTTTACCTACTTTTATCCATGTGGGGAGGTAAGAAACGTCTGTACTCAGCTACAAAGTTCATTTTGTACACTGCGGGGGGTTCCATTTTTCTCTTAATGGGAGTTCCAGGTATGGGTTTATATGGTTCCAATGAACCAACATTAAATTTTGAAACATCAGCTAATCGATCGTATCCCGCGGCATTGGAAATAATATTCTATTTTGGCTTCTTTATTGCTTATGCTGTCAAATCACCGATTATACCCCTACATACATGGTTACCAGATACCCATGGAGAAGCACATTACAGTACATGTATGCTTCTAGCTGGAATTTTATTAAAAATGGGAGCATATGGATTGGTTCGGATCAATATGGAATTATTACCCCATGCTCATTCTATATTTTCTCCCTGGTTGATGATAGTCGGAACGATTCAAATAATCTATGCAGCTTCAACTTCTCCCGGTCAACGCAATTTAAAAAAGCGAATAGCCTATTCCTCCGTATCTCATATGGGTTTCACAATTATCGGAATTGCTTCCATAACTGATATGGGACTCAATGGAGCCATTTTACAAATCATTTCTCATGGATTTATTGGTGCTGCACTCTTTTTCTTGGCAGGAACGAGTTACGATAGAATACGTCTTGTTTATCTCGATGAAATGGGAGGAATAGCTACCCCAATGCCAAAAATATTTACCATGTTAAGTAGCTTCTCGATGGCTTCGCTTGCACTGCCAGGAATGAGTGGTTTTGTTGCAGAATTGGTAGTCTTTTTTGGAATAATTACCAGCCCAAAATACCTTTTAATGCCAAAAATACTAATTACTTTTGTAATGGCAATTGGAATGATATTAACTCCTATTTATTCATTATCTATGTTACGCCAGATGTTCTATGGATACAAACTATTCAATGTTACAAACTCCTACTTTGTGGATTCTGGACCGCGAGAACTATTTGTTTCGATCTGTATCTTTCTACCCGTAATAGGTATCGGTATTTATCCCGATTTCGTTCTCTCACTATCAGTTGAGAAGGTAGAAGCTATTCTATCTAATTACTTTCATAAATAGTTTTCATAAATAAGAAATAAAGTCAAATAATCCTGTGATTTACAAAAT
This sequence comes from Tasmannia lanceolata, assembly GCF_043159265.1. Taxonomy (NCBI): domain Eukaryota; kingdom Viridiplantae; phylum Streptophyta; class Magnoliopsida; order Canellales; family Winteraceae; genus Tasmannia; species Tasmannia lanceolata. The sequence goes on from NW_027519169.1 coordinate 12,240, forward strand.
CGGTCGCTGTACACTGAAAAAAAAAAAATGAAGTGAATTGGAATTGTAATCAGATACATCTGGAGTTTTTGAGAACCATTTGAATTACTACTTGATTCAAATGGTTCTCAAAAACTCACACTAATTTTCGTTATATATTGGAGATTGATGTTCCCATGTATTCTTCAAGTCCCTTCTTCAATTCGCTGTTAATGTGAATGAACCATAACTATGTAGTCCTATTCCTAATAGATTGACCCCAAAATAGCATATCCAAATTATAAGAAATCCGATAGAAGCTACAATTGCCGAATTAACACCTTGCAAACTTTGATTTGTTCTAGTATGTAAATAAATCGCGAATATGGTCCAAGTAATATAAATGCCCAAGTTTCCTTGGGGTCCCAATTCCAATAAGACCCCCATGCCTCATTAGCCCATACTGCTCCCGAAAGAATACCTATGGTTGAAAAGATAAACCCTAGACTAATGACACGATAACTCCAATGATCCAATCGCCGAGTCAATCGATACCTGTGATAATTTCTAAATGAAGGAAAAGAAGTGTTTTGTAAAACACTTCTTTTCTCATTCAAGTATTGGATCTCACCAAAGGAAAATGTCCCAATTAATAAATGATTGGTTTTAACAACAATATCTGTGTTTTTTCGAAATGTGATGACTAGAAAAGCTACTGATAATAACGCTCCACATAAAAGAGCTGCATAGCTCAATAACATCATACTTACGTGCATCATTAACCACTGGGATTGTAGGGCGGGTACTAATATTGCGGATTGATGCATTTCAGTTAAAAGACCTGAAGTGGCAAAGCCTTGGGTAAAAATAGCACTTGGCCCAGTTATTGCGCTTAAATTATTTTTATGGTTCCCCACTTTAGGAACCATATGAATAATGGAGAAACTCCATGAAAGGAACATTAATGATTCATATAAATCACTTAACGGGAAATGTCTCAAATAAATCCAACGAGTTATTAATAATCCTGTTATACAGAAAAAAGTAGCTATAATGCCTTTTTCTGATGAATCACATATTCCTACGATTTGATGGACTAATAAATCCATCAAATGAATCGTAATAACAATTGAAATGATCGAAAAAGATATGTGAGTTAATATATGTTCTAAAGTCGCAAATATCATAAAAAATTATTTTGTAAAAAAAAAAAGGGGGGGTGTGTGTTCCTCAATTATGGAATGGAAATAAGGAAAGGAATTGAATTCCTTATAAGATAGGATTTATCTTGCCCCTTTTAGGGGATGCCGCCACTCGGATTCGAACCGAGATGCTCTAGCACTGCTTCCTAAGAGCAGCGTGTCTACCGATTTCACCATGGCGGCTTGATCGAAATAATAATAGCCCATACTATGTTCAATCGTCGAGATTGATGGATTCAATCCAATCGATCTTAGGAAAGATTAGAATCGATGAATCAAAAAACTCGTTCAAATAAATATTTGAACGTTCAATAATACTTAACTTAGTATAGTGGTATGGTGTCAGTTTTAACAATCATTTTCACGGAGTATAAGTCCCCCTGGACCAGTTGGAACTAGAGGGTTATGTCCTCAGTCGAGGTATACAACTAAAAATTGTCCTTTTTTTTCTATCTCATTTTTTTTTTATGATTCATTTCTCATTTATCTCATTTCATGGATCCGACATAAAAATGAGATTTTTGTTATTGTGAAAGCGAATTGATGGGGAAAGTTACAATCCCCATCTCGCAAATTATAAAAATCTAATAGAATACCATTCTAGAATACTATAAGGAATGAAAAGTGAAACCTTTATCTTCTATCTAATGACTTCTTTTTTTTTTTTTCAAACAAAACAAAACGGAAATCAATCGTTTTTAGAACTCAATTAGACAGGCGAATTATTATTCTACATACCACAACATCCAGTTCTATCTCATATTGATGAGTTCCAAAATTCGTTAATGTAAAATGTAAATTATTCATCTTCTAAATCATCCAATTCATCGAGTCATGTCGATTCATTCAGATTATTCCGCGGCTTTATTACTTGTTTGTTGCACAAAAAAACTTTTTGAATGCCCGGTAGAAATAGATTTAGCTAAGGATAAAGCTTTTATCGCGGCCCAATATCCCTTTCTCTTCCAAATATTTTTGCGAATACGCTTTTTTGACATAGAAGTACGTTTCTTTGGAACTGCCATTTTAAAAGAAAGAGGTTTCTCATTTTTATAGTTGGATGTGAAAGACATGTATTGTATTGTTCAAAATAAATCGTTCTTTCTATCCATTATCTATATCTATTCCATAGTGGATACTTCCTTCATAACATAAAAAATACAGATATGTGCGCATCACATATAGTATAACTAGGGATGAAAAAAAAAAAAGGGTTCCAATTTATATCTCAGTCTATTTATATATCGTCATGTTACATTTAATAAATCAAATCAAAAAACTTAAGAACCCATACATTTTACCCTTACCTAATTTAAGAAAACAATAATATAAAATTTTTTCGATTAATTGATCAAACTCGAGAATGGAGTACCCATAATTTAAATTCAAATGAGATCATGTAGTTAATCTCTTAAACGATACATTACTTGATAAAGGTCATTTTAGTAATTTATTATTTCAGCTCTATGCGAAATGACGAGTATCGTAGGATTTTCCATAAAATATGTTTGTTTTATTTGACTAGAAGCCAATCAATCAGTTCCAGAATGAATTAGTCAATGACTCCAAATAAACTAACTAAAATAACTAGGTGTTATTTTATTAGGTCGAGTTATTGGTGGATCCTATAATTCATATCAGAATCAAGTACTATTTTGGTGTAATTCTTTTTCCTTATTACTATATGGATATAAATCACCGTAATAGTGGAATGATTGAAAATCTCATATTCTGTATCTCAATAAATATCTTAGTTAATCACTAGGTAGTCATTTTTAAGCAGTAACTTGGTTATTTGAACAATTGTAACTTCTTGATTTGAATTTTTCAAATATCTGGGAAAGAATCAGAATAATGAAGAATTCAAAATAATATTTGAGTTTTTATATCTTGATTTTTTTATTTATTTGATTATTGCTCTTTACAAAAAAGATAAGAGCTGGTGAATCGGAAAAATTAATAAGAATAAAAAAAAAAAGTTTGATTTGATTATGCAACCCATATATCAATATGCATGGATCATACCTTTCGTTCCACTTCCAGTTACTATGTCAATAGGATTGGGACTTCTGCTTGTTCCGACCGCAACAAAAAATCTTCGTCGTATGTGGGCTTTTCCCAGTGTTTCATTGCTAAGTATAGTTATGGTTTTTTCGGCCGATCTGTCTGTTCAACAAATAGATGGCAGTTCCATCTATCAATATCTATGGTCTTGGACCATCAATAATGATTTTTCCTTAGAGTTCGGACACTTGATCGACCCACTTACTTCTATTATGTCAATACTAATCACTACTGTCGGAATCATGGTTCTTATTTATAGTGACAAGTATATGTCTCATGATCAAGGATATTTGAGATTTTTTGCTTATATGAGTTTTTCCAATACTTCCATGTTGGGATTAGTTACTAGTTCCAATTTGATACAAATTTATATTTTTTGGGAACTCGTGGGAATGTGTTCGTATCTATTAATAGGTTTTTGGTTCACACGACCAATCGCAGCAAATGCCTGTCAAAAAGCATTTGTAACTAATCGTGTAGGGGATTTTGGTTTATTATTAGGAATCTTAGGTCTTTATTGGATAACAGGTAGTTTCGAATTTCGGGATTTGTTCGAAATCTTCAATAACTTGATGCATAATAATGGAGTTAATTCTTTATTTGCTACTCTGTGTGCTTCCCTATTATTCGCTGGTGCAATTGCTAAATCTGCGCAATTTCCCCTTCATGTATGGTTACCTGATGCCATGGAGGGACCCACCCCTATTTCGGCTCTTATACATGCTGCTACTATGGTAGCAGCGGGAATTTTTCTTGTCGCTCGACTTATGCCTCTTTTCACAGTTATACCTTACATAATGAATCTCATTTCTTTGATAGGTATAATAACGGTACTATTAGGAGCTACTTTGGCTCTTGCTCAAAGAGACATTAAGAGAAGCTTAGCTTATTCAACAATGTCTCAATTGGGTTATATTATGTTAGCTCCAGGGATGGGTTCTTATCGAGCTGCTTTATTCCATTTAATTTCTCATGCCTATTCGAAAGCATTATTGTTTTTGGGCACCGGATCCATTATTCATTCAATGGAACCCATTGTTGGATATTCTCCAGATAAGAGTCAGAACATGGTTCTTATGGGTGGTTTAAGAAAATATGTACCAATTACCAAAATGACTTTTTTATTAGGTACACTTTCTCTTTGTGGTATTCCACCTCTTGCTTGTTTTTGGTCCAAAGATGAAATTCTTAATGATAGTTGGTTGTATTCACCGATTTTCGCGATAATAGCTTGTGCTACGGCGGGATTAACTGCATTTTATATGTTTCGGACATATTTACTTACTTTTGAGGGGTATTTATATGCGCATTTTCAAAATTACAGTGGCACTCAAAATAGCTCGTTTTATTCAATATCTATATGGGGAAAAGAAGAATCAAAACTGGTTAACAGAAATTTGCTTTTATCAAAAATAAATAAGAATGAAAAGGTTTCTTTTTTTTCGAAGACGACATATAAAATTGATGGGAATGTACGAAATCTAATGCGATCCTCTAGTACTCATTTTGACAATAAAGATACTTCCATGTATCCTCATGAATCAGATAATACAATGCTATTGCCTCTACTTGTGTTGGTCCTATTTACTTTGTTCGTTGGATTCGTAGGAATTCCTTTCGATCAAGGAGTAATGGGTTTGGATATATTATCCAAATGGTTAACCCCATCAATAAACCTTTTACATCAAAATTCGAACTATTCGGTGAATTGGTATGAATTTGCGACAAATGCATTTTTTTCAGTCAGTATAGCCTATTTCGGAATATTCATAGCGTCTATTTTATATGGTTCTGTTTATTCATCTTTTCAGAATTTGGAATTAATCAACTCATTTGTTAAAATCGGCCCTAAGAGAATTTTCTTGGACCAAATAATAAATGGGATCTACAATTGGTCATATAATCGTGGTTACATAGACCTTTTTTATGCAATATCTTTAACTCAGGGCATAAGAGGATTAGCCGAACTAACTCATTTTTTTGATAGACGAATAATTGATGGAATTACGAATGGGGTTGGTCTTGCAAGTTTCTTTG
>NW_027519170.1:10000-27054 GCF_043159265.1 Tasmannia lanceolata
CAGATTTAGCAATTGCACCAGCGAATAATAGGGAAGCACACAGAGTAGCAAATAAAGAATTAACTCCATTATTATGCATCAAGTTATTGAAGATTTCGAACAAATCCCGAAATTCGAAACTACCTGTTATCCAATAAAGACCTAAGATTCCTAATAATAAACCAAAATCCCCTACACGATTAGTTACAAATGCTTTTTGACAGGCATTTGCTGCGATTGGTCGTGTGAACCAAAAACCTATTAATAGATACGAACACATTCCCACGAGTTCCCAAAAAATATAAATTTGTATCAAATTGGAACTAGTAACTAATCCCAACATGGAAGTATTGGAAAAACTCATATAAGCAAAAAATCTCAAATATCCTTGATCATGAGACATATACTTGTCACTATAAATAAGAACCATGATTCCGACAGTAGTGATTAGTATTGACATAATAGAAGTAAGTGGGTCGATCAAGTGTCCGAACTCTAAGGAAAAATCATTATTGATGGTCCAAGACCATAGATATTGATAGATGGAACTGCCATCTATTTGTTGAACAGACAGATCGGCCGAAAAAACCATAACTATACTTAGCAATGAAACACTGGGAAAAGCCCACATACGACGAAGATTTTTTGTTGCGGTCGGAACAAGCAGAAGTCCCAATCCTATTGACATAGTAACTGGAAGTGGAACGAAAGGTATGATCCATGCATATTGATATATGGGTTGCATAATCAAATCAAACTTTTTTTTTTTATTCTTATTAATTTTTCCGATTCACCAGCTCTTATCTTTTTTGTAAAGAGCAATAATCAAATAAATAAAAAAATCAAGATATAAAAACTCAAATATTATTTTGAATTCTTCATTATTCTGATTCTTTCCCAGATATTTGAAAAATTCAAATCAAGAAGTTACAATTGTTCAAATAACCAAGTTACTGCTTAAAAATGACTACCTAGTGATTAACTAAGATATTTATTGAGATACAGAATATGAGATTTTCAATCATTCCACTATTACGGTGATTTATATCCATATAGTAATAAGGAAAAAGAATTACACCAAAATAGTACTTGATTCTGATATGAATTATAGGATCCACCAATAACTCGACCTAATAAAATAACACCTAGTTATTTTAGTTAGTTTATTTGGAGTCATTGACTAATTCATTCTGGAACTGATTGATTGGCTTCTAGTCAAATAAAACAAACATATTTTATGGAAAATCCTACGATACTCGTCATTTCGCATAGAGCTGAAATAATAAATTACTAAAATGACCTTTATCAAGTAATGTATCGTTTAAGAGATTAACTACATGATCTCATTTGAATTTAAATTATGGGTACTCCATTCTCGAGTTTGATCAATTAATCGAAAAAATTTTATATTATTGTTTTCTTAAATTAGGTAAGGGTAAAATGTATGGGTTCTTAAGTTTTTTGATTTGATTTATTAAATGTAACATGACGATATATAAATAGACTGAGATATAAATTGGAACCCTTTTTTTTTTTTCATCCCTAGTTATACTATATGTGATGCGCACATATCTGTATTTTTTATGTTATGAAGGAAGTATCCACTATGGAATAGATATAGATAATGGATAGAAAGAACGATTTATTTTGAACAATACAATACATGTCTTTCACATCCAACTATAAAAATGAGAAACCTCTTTCTTTTAAAATGGCAGTTCCAAAGAAACGTACTTCTATGTCAAAAAAGCGTATTCGCAAAAATATTTGGAAGAGAAAGGGATATTGGGCCGCGATAAAAGCTTTATCCTTAGCTAAATCTATTTCTACCGGGCATTCAAAAAGTTTTTTTGTGCAACAAACAAGTAATAAAGCCGCGGAATAATCTGAATGAATCGACATGACTCGATGAATTGGATGATTTAGAAGATGAATAATTTACATTTTACATTAACGAATTTTGGAACTCATCAATATGAGATAGAACTGGATGTTGTGGTATGTAGAATAATAATTCGCCTGTCTAATTGAGTTCTAAAAACGATTGATTTCCGTTTTGTTTTGTTTGAAAAAAAAAAAAAGAAGTCATTAGATAGAAGATAAAGGTTTCACTTTTCATTCCTTATAGTATTCTAGAATGGTATTCTATTAGATTTTTATAATTTGCGAGATGGGGATTGTAACTTTCCCCATCAATTCGCTTTCACAATAACAAAAATCTCATTTTTATGTCGGATCCATGAAATGAGATAAATGAGAAATGAATCATAAAAAAAAAATGAGATAGAAAAAAAAGGACAATTTTTAGTTGTATACCTCGACTGAGGACATAACCCTCTAGTTCCAACTGGTCCAGGGGGACTTATACTCCGTGAAAATGATTGTTAAAACTGACACCATACCACTATACTAAGTTAAGTATTATTGAACGTTCAAATATTTATTTGAACGAGTTTTTTGATTCATCGATTCTAATCTTTCCTAAGATCGATTGGATTGAATCCATCAATCTCGACGATTGAACATAGTAAGGGCTATTATTATTTCGATCAAGCCGCCATGGTGAAATCGGTAGACACGCTGCTCTTAGGAAGCAGTGCTAGAGCATCTCGGTTCGAATCCGAGTGGCGGCATCCCCTAAAAGGGGCAAGATAAATCCTATCTTATAAGGAATTCAATTCCTTTCCTTATTTCCATTCCATAATTGAGGAACACACACCCCCCCTTTTTTTTTTTACAAAATAATTTTTTATGATATTTGCGACTTTAGAACATATATTAACTCACATATCTTTTTCGATCATTTCAATTGTTATTACGATTCATTTGATGGATTTATTAGTCCATCAAATCGTAGGAATATGTGATTCATCAGAAAAAGGCATTATAGCTACTTTTTTCTGTATAACAGGATTATTAATAACTCGTTGGATTTATTTGAGACATTTCCCGTTAAGTGATTTATATGAATCATTAATGTTCCTTTCATGGAGTTTCTCCATTATTCATATGGTTCCTAAAGTGGGGAACCATAAAAATAATTTAAGCGCAATAACTGGGCCAAGTGCTATTTTTACCCAAGGCTTTGCCACTTCAGGTCTTTTAACTGAAATGCATCAATCCGCAATATTAGTACCCGCCCTACAATCCCAGTGGTTAATGATGCACGTAAGTATGATGTTATTGAGCTATGCAGCTCTTTTATGTGGAGCGTTATTATCAGTAGCTTTTCTAGTCATCACATTTCGAAAAAACACAGATATTGTTGTTAAAACCAATCATTTATTAATTGGGACATTTTCCTTTGGTGAGATCCAATACTTGAATGAGAAAAGAAGTGTTTTACAAAACACTTCTTTTCCTTCATTTAGAAATTATCACAGGTATCGATTGACTCGGCGATTGGATCATTGGAGTTATCGTGTCATTAGTCTAGGGTTTATCTTTTCAACCATAGGTATTCTTTCGGGAGCAGTATGGGCTAATGAGGCATGGGGGTCTTATTGGAATTGGGACCCCAAGGAAACTTGGGCATTTATTACTTGGACCATATTCGCGATTTATTTACATACTAGAACAAATCAAAGTTTGCAAGGTGTTAATTCGGCAATTGTAGCTTCTATCGGATTTCTTATAATTTGGATATGCTATTTTGGGGTCAATCTATTAGGAATAGGACTACATAGTTATGGTTCATTCACATTAACAGCGAATTGAAGAAGGGACTTGAAGAATACATGGGAACATCAATCTCCAATATATAACGAAAATTAGTGTGAGTTTTTGAGAACCATTTGAATCAAGTAGTAATTCAAATGGTTCTCAAAAACTCCAGATGTATCTGATTACAATTCCAATTCACTTCATTTTTTTTTTTTCAGTGTACAGCGACCGATTTTGTAAATCACAGGATTATTTGACTTTATTTCTTATTTATGAAAACTATTTATGAAAGTAATTAGATAGAATAGCTTCTACCTTCTCAACTGATAGTGAGAGAACGAAATCGGGATAAATACCGATACCTATTACGGGTAGAAAGATACAGATCGAAACAAATAGTTCTCGCGGTCCAGAATCCACAAAGTAGGAGTTTGTAACATTGAATAGTTTGTATCCATAGAACATCTGGCGTAACATAGATAATGAATAAATAGGAGTTAATATCATTCCAATTGCCATTACAAAAGTAATTAGTATTTTTGGCATTAAAAGGTATTTTGGGCTGGTAATTATTCCAAAAAAGACTACCAATTCTGCAACAAAACCACTCATTCCTGGCAGTGCAAGCGAAGCCATCGAGAAGCTACTTAACATGGTAAATATTTTTGGCATTGGGGTAGCTATTCCTCCCATTTCATCGAGATAAACAAGACGTATTCTATCGTAACTCGTTCCTGCCAAGAAAAAGAGTGCAGCACCAATAAATCCATGAGAAATGATTTGTAAAATGGCTCCATTGAGTCCCATATCAGTTATGGAAGCAATTCCGATAATTGTGAAACCCATATGAGATACGGAGGAATAGGCTATTCGCTTTTTTAAATTGCGTTGACCGGGAGAAGTTGAAGCTGCATAGATTATTTGAATCGTTCCGACTATCATCAACCAGGGAGAAAATATAGAATGAGCATGGGGTAATAATTCCATATTGATCCGAACCAATCCATATGCTCCCATTTTTAATAAAATTCCAGCTAGAAGCATACATGTACTGTAATGTGCTTCTCCATGGGTATCTGGTAACCATGTATGTAGGGGTATAATCGGTGATTTGACAGCATAAGCAATAAAGAAGCCAAAATAGAATATTATTTCCAATGCCGCGGGATACGATCGATTAGCTGATGTTTCAAAATTTAATGTTGGTTCATTGGAACCATATAAACCCATACCTGGAACTCCCATTAAGAGAAAAATGGAACCCCCCGCAGTGTACAAAATGAACTTTGTAGCTGAGTACAGACGTTTCTTACCTCCCCACATGGATAAAAGTAGGTAAACAGGAATTAATTCTAACTCCCACATGATGAAAAAAAGTAAAAGGTCTCGAGAAGAAAATGATCCTATTTGACCGCTGTACATTGCTAACATCAGGAAATGGAACAATCGCGAATCTCTAGTAACTGGCCAAGCCGCTAAAGTAGCTAAAGTAGTGATGAATCCCGTCAGTAAAATGGGTCCGATGGAAAGTCCATCGATCCCGAGTCTCCAGTGAAAATACAAAATATTTATCCATTTATAATCCTCCTCCAATTGGATTAATGGATCGTCCAATTGGAAATGATAACAGAATGCATAGGTCGTTAGAAGGAGTTCTAACAAGCAGATGCATATAGTATACCATCTCACCACCTTATTTCCTCTATGAGGGAGAAAGAAAATTGATGAACCCGCGGATATTGGAAAAACAACAATTATTGTTAACCAAGGAAAATAACTCGTGGTAAAGACAAGATAGACTTTGACCATAAAAACCCGCGCTCGAAATAATATATTTTCTCGAGTACGGGTTTTTGTCGGTAAAGAAGAATCAAATGGATTCAAGTAGAGTTTTACGGAACGTATCAATAAGCTAGACCCATGCTGCGAGTTGTCTCATGCCATAAATAAACCCGGACACTCAAGAAATCTGTTGGACAAGCGGATTCACATCTCTTACAACCTACACAGTCTTCTGTTCTTGGAGCAGGAGCAATTTGCTTAGCTTTACATCCGTCCCAAGGTATCATTTCCAATACATCTGTGGGGCAGGCTCGTACACATTGAGTACATCCTATACATGTATCATAAATCTTTACTGAATGTGACATTGTGTCTATCAATTTTTTGAACGTTATCAATTTTCGATCTGGTAAAATCGGTAGTAAATGAATCATATATTGTAGATACCAGATGAATCAGTAGTTTACCAGAATTGATTTTTTTTTAGAATCAATTTACCTCTGGATCTGTTTAGGAAAGAGGACCAAGATACTTTGATTTCTTACGTTTCAGCAAACATGGTCATACGAGTCATATATGCTAATTTTAATTGGTGAATATAATATTATATATATCTGTCTTTTTTTATATCATTATGACTATTTATTCAACAAGTTCGATTGATTGATACGAGTTGATTTTCTGTTACGATGGATCGACGAAACAATAGCTGGCCCAATAGCTGCTTCAGCGGCTGCAATAGCTATAACAAAGATCGAGAAAATGTCTCCTTTTAATTGTCGACTATCAAATAAATCAGAAAACGTTACGAGATTCATATTAACCGCATTCAGTATAAGCTCAAGACACATAAGTGCTCTAACCATATTTCGACTTGTGATCAATCCATAAATACCAATAGAAAATAAATAGGCACTCAAAATAAGTACATGCTCGAGCATCATTGACCAACTCCTCATCAATCTCGATTCATTTCAATATGAACAACAATTTCACTGATTGACTCGAATATAAAACAAGTACGGAACAAAGGAAGGTATTGGTAATGGATCGAACTAAAACAAAACCCTTTTTAATTTAATATATGAACAATAAATATATAAATTGAATTGAAGCAAAATGGATGTAATAACAATACAAGAAGACAGAACAAGGCCTTATTTATTTTTATTTTAAATTTATTTTAATTTTATTTTGGATTTCTAATTCATTTCTAATTCTAAGTATTTATTACTGACGAGCCATAGCAATTGCACCTATCAAGGCAACTAAAAGAATTATAGAAATGAGTTCAAATGGAAGATAAAAATCTGTTGATAAATGAATCCCAATTTGTTGAACATTACTTATCAGGTCCTGCTCTATAATCTGGTTTGATCCTGTAGTCCAAATAATCCCATACCATGACGTATCTGAAATAGTAGTAATTAGTGAAAAAAGAATACTTGTACAAACCAGTGAAGTGACCCCATCTCCAACGGTCCAAAGATAGAAATCATTGTAATATTCTGAACCATTCATGAACATCACAGCAAATATGATTAAGACATTTACAGCTCCCACGTAAATAAGGAGCTGTGCAGCAGCTACAAAATAGGAGTTAGATAGAATATGGAATAAGGATATACAAACAAGAACCAATCCCAATGAAAAGGCAGAAAAAATGGGATTGGTAAGTAATACCACTCCTAGACCCCCTAGTATAAGACCTGATCCCAAAAATACTAAAAGAATATCATGTATTGGCCCAGGTAAATCCATTATGTATAAAATAAGAGATAAAAAAAAGTTGAAATATTTCATGACCTTACTGACCCAGCCAGGAAAAAAGAGGTTACCTTGTTTTTTTCTTGTATATGATACGTTTCTAATTGAATCGTAATGGGGTCTGGATTGAGGTAGATACAGTTATTGGACTAATTCCACTTCTGTATCCGAAAGAGTAGTTCGGAGTTTGATATTCCGAAATCATCATGACTATATTCATATATTCTAAATCCAAATCAAGCCGCGATTCTCACCAATCAATAGTTATGATTTGTAGTTACTGACCAACCAAAATGAAAGAAGCTTCACTCCTTTAGATCAAAAATGAATCTTAGTCATTGGTAATCGTTATTGAATCAAGGGGTTTATCTGTGGTTATTTTAATTTGAGTCGAATTCATAATTGTTCGAATTGTGTAATCCCCAATTACTGACATTGGTAACCGACCCAAAGCAATTTGATTATAATTCAATTCGTGACGATCATAAGTGGAAAGTTCATATTCTTCAGTCATTGATAGACAGTTTGTTGGACAATACTCGACGCAGTTACCACAAAATATACAGATTCCAAAATCAATACTATAATTAAGCAACCGTTTCTTTCTAATATCTGTTTCCAATCTCCAATCAACAACGGGTAGATCTATGGGACATACACGAACACATACTTCACAAGCAATGCATTTATCAAATTCAAAGTGGATTCGACCACGGAAACGCTCTGATGTGATCGATTTTTCATAAGGATATTGAATAGTTATAGGTAAACGATTCGCGTGGGATAAGGTAATCATGAAACTTTGACCAATGTACCTTGCAGCTCGTACTGTTTGTTGACCATAATTCATGAACCCAGTCATCATAGGGAACATATCGTGGCTATCCATGAATAATTTGATATTTCTTTCTCTTGCTTAAGGGAGGTTATGAATCTAGAGTATCATATACTGTTACAGTGAAAGGAGTTGGGAAGAAGTTGTCAATAATAGATTACCCAGAGAAATGGGTAAAAGAAATTTCCATCCAAGATTTAATAGTTGGTCCATTCTCATCCTAGGTAAAGTCCATCTTGTTGTGATAGGAATGAACAGGAACAAATAAGCTTTAGCTAATGTAATAAGGATACCAATCGTTGTTCCAAATACTCCCCCCGTTTTATTTATTCCGAAAAGTTCAGGAATGAATATGTACGGAATAGAGAGATTCCACCCGCCCAAGTAAAGAACTGTTACAAATAATGAAGAAACTAGTAGATTTAGGTAAGAAGCAACGTAAAATAAACCAAATTTGATACCTGAATATTCGGTTTGATAACCCGCTACTAATTCTTCTTCTGCTTCTGGTAAATCAAAAGGTAATCTCTCACATTCTGCTAGGGAAGAAATTATAAAAACTATAAACCCTATGGGTTGACGCCACAGATTCCATCCCCAAAACCCATATTTTGACTGTGCCTCAACTATATCAATTGTACTTGAACTGTTAGATAATCATAGTCGATGATAACATCACTGTTCCCATCGCTATTTCAGAACCGTACATGAGACCTCAGCTTCATACGGCTCCTCGATGGCCACAAATAAATCTAAGGACTGATTCAGTATTACCTCGGCATTTTTTGAGAGTGAATAGAGTAAAGATGCATCAGGGAGTCCCTAATTAGACCAATGGAATTCTGTCTGCTATAATAACAAATTCAAAGTGCTTCCGAATTGCTCTCATAATTTATTTTATAATTAATATTACAATTTATCTTTGTTCAGTAATAGCTTAATCTTTCAATAAAATACTCGTTGTATCAATAGATATTTCTACCCATATCTTTCGATTACGAAAAAGAATTAGACACTCTACATTAGTTCATTTCATGAATCATGATAAGAAGCCTATCTGTATTAATACGGATGGGATGGAGGAAAGAAAGAATAAAGAAAGATCTATTACTATTTATTTTTCCTATTGCATTCCATTTCTTTCGTTCCTGTTCTTCTTTCGCAGAAGAGGGGATTCTCAAAAAAAAAATAAAGGATTACTTCGTTCCCGATAGTCATTTCTTTAATCAGTGGATAGGAGCATACTCTGGATCGGAATCATGGGGAAGTACTGCTTGATCATTTCTACCAACTTAAAGCCCTCATTATGATTCCTTTTATGCAAAAATATCCCTTTGGTTTTTGATACCTTACATTATTTCCATGACGAATCCTTTGTGTACCTTGGTGTTCCTAACCGTCCACTCATTTTTGATTGATTCCCGATATGATAATGCATACAATAACAATTGTAGAAACTCCATACAGTTGATCTTTTGCACCCGCTTCAAGTCATGATGACTAATCAACCAATCTTGGGGTAAACAGTTTCCACCGCTTATCTTTACTTACACTTTCCTCTCGTACATAGGGAATGAGAATCAATCTTCTTACTGCGAATTCATAAGCTGTTTTGTTTCACTCATATAACCATCTCGTTTAGTTCATCAACCTAAATGGTGAATAAAAAAATCAAGATATCTATTCAATACATTCAACCTCTTTCCTAGAAATAAAGGAAAGAAATAAAAGTTAATGTTGCAACGAATCACACGTAGAGATATTGATAACACACATGGAGTTAATGGTATTTCATAACTAATAGATTGAGCAGCAGCTCGTAGACCACCTGAAATATTTATTATTCGATCCATATCCTGACATAAGAAGTCCAATAGGAGCAATACTGGAAATGGCGATCCACAAAAAAACACCTATACCGAGATCGGCTAGAACAAGGCGATAGCCAAAAGGAATTACTGAATAACTTAGTAGAATTGATATGACCGCTATGGATGGCCCGATACTGAATAAACGAATATCTCCTCTAGATGGGAGAAGATCCTCTTTGAAAAGCAGTTTTGTCCCATCCGCTAGAGCTTGAAGAATTCCCAAGGGACCAGCATATTCAGGCCCAATACGTTGTTGTATCCCTGCGGATATTTCTCTTTCTAACCACACAATCACGAGTACCCCTATTGTGATCCCCGATACGGGAGTAAAAATAGGGACAAGCGTCCCTATAAGGCCATAGCCTTCTTTTAAAGATTCCGATCTGGAAAAAGAATTGATAGCTTGTACTTCTGTCGTATCAATTATCATTTCAACGATCAACTTCTCCCATAATGATATCTATACTACCTAGTATCGTCATGATATCAGCCAATTTCATTCTTTTAACTAGCTGAGGAATAATTTGCAAATTTATGAAACCCGGTGGACGAATTTTCCATCTCCAGGGAAAAACACTATTATCTCCTATCAGAAAAATTCCTAATTCTCCTTTTGGGGCTTCTACTCTCACATAAAGTTCTTGTTTTAACAATTCAAAGGTGGGAGAAGGTTTTTTACTAATGAATCGGTATTCAAAATCGTTCCATTCAGAATCCTTTGCTCTATCAAAGCGTCGTACTTCTAAATTCTCATAGGGTCCCCCCGGAATTCCTTCCAGAGCCTGTTGAAGAATTTTTATAGATTCCGTCATTTCACTGATTCGTACTAAATAACGAGCTAATGAGTCTCCTTCTTTTTGCCATTGGACTTCCCAATCGAATTCATCGTAACACTCATAATGATCAACTTTACGAAGATCCCATTGGATTCCGGAAGCTCGTAGCATTGGTCCCGATAAACCCCAATTTATTGCTTCCTCTCCACCAATAATGCCCACTCCTTCAACTCGTTCCAAAAAAATAGGATTCCGCGTAATAAGCTTTTGATATTCAACAACTCCTGTTAAAGAATAATCGCAGAAATCCAAACATTTATCTATCCATCCGTGAGGTAGATCAGCAGCTACTCCTCCGATACGGAAATAATTATGCATCATTCGCATACCTGTGGCAGCTTCGAATAGATCATATAGCAATTCTCTCTCTCGGAAAATATAGAAGAAAGGAGTCTGTGCACCGATATCTGCCATAAAAGGCCCAAGCCATAACAAATGAGAAGCTATACGACTTAGCTCCAGCATAATAACTCTGATATAACTGGCTCTTTTAGGTACTTGAATATTTCCCAATTGTTCGGGGGCATTTACCGTTATTGCCTCTGTGAACATAGTAGCTAAATAATCCCAACGTGTTACATACGGCAGATATTGTATAATTGTTCGGTTTTCCGCAATTTTTTCCATTCCTCTGTGTAAATAACCCAATATAGGTTCACAGTCAATAACATCTTCACCATCTAGAGTAACAATGAGTCGAAGAACACCATGCATTGATGGGTGGTGAGGGCCCATATTGACTATCATGAGGTCTTTTTTTGTAGCCGGTACAGTCATATGCTTTCTTCCCCGATTCATTATTCCATGAATTGTTGAAAACGAAACAAAGTTCATCAAAATTCAAGATCTAATAAACCAAAAAATTCAAATGAATCCTCAAATTAACGATTTTTTGGCTCCCGAATATCCAACTGACCAATTAATTCCTTATAACGTACTCTATTTTTTTTTGACAAATAAGCCAGCAGCCGTTGACGTTTTCCCAGAATTTTTCGCAGACCTCTCTGAGATAAATAGTCTTTTCTGTGAAATTCAAAATGTGCAGTAAGTCTCCGTATCTTATTGGTGAAATTGAATACTTGAAATTCAACAGACCCTTTGTTTTTTTCTTTTTCTTCTTGCGGAATAACCGAGATAAATAAATTTTTTACCATAAAAAAGAATAATTCTTCTCTCTTTTTTTTTTTCTTTCGTTCCCACAAATATGGATTTTACCGATCAGGAATAATAATAAAATGATAATGCCAGTCATTTCGATCTGGTACACACAATAATCTGGATTTATTCATATAATAACTTTTTCTATTTAAATTGAATTAATAAATCCAATTTAATTTGTAATTTGATTCGGATACAATACATAGAAAGGGATGGTACATTTCTGGACCCACGAAAGAGAATGATTTGGGTTTAAGAAGATTCTGTTGATTCATTCCTAGGTCCAATTGATACGTCATTGAATCAGTATCATGTGTCAGAATGTAATGTAACACAACGTGTGTGTACACCTGTCTGTCTTCATATATCGGCTATGATACATGATGTATATAAAATGTACCATTAACTAATTCTGAATCGTGGATACATATATATTCTTGACATACTGAAACGACTGCCATTATTCGTATCAAACCAATAGCGATTCATACAAGCTAAATCTTCTAATCGATAATTGGGCCAAAGAAATAATTTGAATTGAATGAATTTATTTGTATCTGTATCAAGACACTTGTCCTCATCCAAAAATTGCCCAGAGTTCTTTACGTTATTCTCATTGAAAAATACTGGATTTATATCCACAATATTCTCATTACTGAAATTGAAACACATTAAAATTCTCAATTTTCTACGACGTCTAGGAGATAGAATATTTTCAGGAACAAGAAAATCATAATGATTTTCATCTCCATTCATAAGCATCTTTCCATGTTGTGCAATAGATCCATTGAAAGAATTCTCATCAACATATTTTTTTTCTCGACGTTCTCGATTAGTTTGGTGTTTACTCTTATGGACCAATGAAATGCCTATGGTTTGATACATAATAAATTGTCCATCCCGTTTTATAGACAGGCGGGCTGGTTCAATAATAAATATTCCCCTTTTTATCAATTCCGTAAGAGTGAGATCCTTCTGAATCAACATTACGTCCAGGCGCATTTCTCCTCTTTGAATAGAGGATATAGCAATTTCCCTTGGATTTATCAGTCTAAGCAGGAGGCAATATACCTTGATATTATTGATCATTCTTTGATTCAAAGAATCGTCCCATCTCAATTGAAAAAGCAAATATCTTTTTAGGAAGAACTCTAGTTCTGCTTCTCTGTTGCTCTTGTATTTTCTTTTCTTTCTCCTTTTTTTAATGTCTGATTCCGCGTAATCCTTTTCAACATATTTTTTTTTTTTTTGTGCATCTGATTCAAGATTCTCTTGGTTTCGTGCATCTGATCTAATATCCCCTTGGCCCGGCTGTTCTTCTTCTTTTTCTTTATTTCGGTTCTCTAATTCAAGATATTCTTTTTGATTAGATGATATACGAAGATCTTTTTTTTGATTTTCACTAATGTTTTTATTTTCACTAATGTTTTTATTTCCATGAAAATTTAAAAGAAGTAATTTGATTGGTATGATCCATGGTTTCATTTTATATGTATCATAAAGTCGCACAAATTCTGGGAAGAACCAAGATTCCAGATTCGATATGGGACGATATCGCATTTCTTCATTCATTCCCATCCAATCAAAAAAGTTTTTTTTTTGATTGGGTGGGTTGATTTCTTGATGAATCGTGAAATAAAAAAGATCTTTTTTATCAATTATTTCATAATCATTAATCCCATTCTTAGTATTTTTATTAATATTGGTCCCAGTATCCATATCGGTCCAGGTATCAATATCGATATTTTTTCTAAGACAAAAATGCAGAATTCTCCACTCAAAATATTTTCTATCCGGATTTTTACCCGTATCCATAATAGACTCTTCTTCTAGATAATCACTAATAGCTATATCCCCCAGTACATAACATGATTCGGGTTTAGGTGTGTTGTCATTATAGGGAATCTCTCGGCCCCCATTTACTTTTAACGGGGATACATAAATATATGAGCTCTTCCTATCCTCATAATTAATATATTTACACGATAAAAGATCATATCTGTAGTGTTTTTTAAATTTTTCTTTTTGACTCGGCAATGAATTCACCGCGCAATCATTTTCTTTCTCGTAATAAATGAATTGGTCTTTTTCTTTTTCATATGAATCCCATTTTTTGGAATCTTTATTTTCAATCGTACGACGATGATTGACTCTAGTTCGCCATTTTTTCGATACTAATCTAGACCATCTATTCTGAGATAAATTGTATTGATAATGACGCTTTAACCAGTTTTTCCATTCATTCATTCTGGAATTCGAAAATTTCTTATGTCTTGGTTTGAAATCAAAAATTCCTCGTGTACCCAAATAGTCCTTTATTCTATGCTTAATAAAAGGAGATGCGCCATGATATTGAAGTACAGATATCAAGTGATACTTGTTAATAACTTCTTGGTTTTGTGATAATTTGTAAAATACATATGCTTGGGACAAGAAAGATAAGTTACAATAAATCTGTGAATTATTATTTCGAATATTCGAAATAGAAAGTGACTTTTGGATAGTCAAAATAAACTGAGTTGTATTTTGATTTGTTTCATCAATTCCTTCTTTATTTGTTTCATTATTGTAAATATATTTATCGATAAGATTTTTTGTTGATTCAAGGAAAAGTTGTGTATTAATCCTGGGAATGTTAATGGCACATAGAAAGATATCTATGTATATTCTTTCAATGAAATATTTTATAAAATATTGCGATTTACGTATTAATCGGGCACTTCTTTTTTTTGATCTCTGCCAAATATGTTTCTGTGATTCCGATCTTTCATCATCAAAACTTGTCTTGTTAGGACTAATATTTATATCTGTATCTGTAGTTAGAAATATTTTTTTCTTGTCTTTTTTTATTTTTTCTATTTGATTTTTGATTTTGGTTGTACTATCAGTCAGATCTTTCATTTTTTTTTCTGTCAGTGAATAATTTGTCCAATCCATGGATCTAATTTGAATAGTCGAGTCGTGAGTAATCTTATTACTGATTATGAAATCTTTTCCAGTTTCACTCGGTTGATAGCCTTTCCTCAACCCAAATAATAAAATTGAGTTCACTTTTGTAAGCTCTTTCATTATTCTTTTTATAAATAGAACTATTTTGATAACCCATCTTATTTTTTCTTTTGAGACCTTTAGACAACATTTTGTTCTTTCTTTTAAAATTCTGAAAACTCGAAAATATTTTTTTTTGAACTTTTCTCGTTTTTTTTTCGAGTTCTTTAAAAATGGGTTCAAAAAAAGAAGGTTCTTTTCGTGGAGAACCAAAAGGTAATTCAGTTTCCATTCCCCAGACCGTTAAAAAACAAAAATTTTCTATTTTTCCTTTGTTTTTCATTGGATCTCTATGATGAAATTGTAGTTTAGATCCCCGCCAAGGTTTCAGACAGAAAGGAAATAAGATCTTTATCTGAATCCCATCTGTTAACCAGTTTTTCGGAAATTCTGTTTCTGATAATTGAACACCATTATAGGTGCATTTAACATGCATTTCTTTATTCCACTCCTTCAAATCCTCGTACCACTCGGGAAATTGAAATAATAACATACGGCCAAGATTTTTAGCTATTATCAATGAAGGCAATATGATGTATTTTCTAAGAATCGATTGGGTTACTAACATAGAACCTCTTATTGCTTGAGCAAATATAATAGTATCCCAAGTTTCTGATATTGCTATCCGTTCATTCTCCTCTTTTTGCTCTTTCTTTTTTTTCTCTTTTTCTTTTGCCTCTTCCTCCTCAGAATCTGAGGTTTTGAGTTGCGGATCCTTTCCTATCCAATTCCTAAAAAGTGGATTAATCATTCCAGAGATATCAAAAGAGAAAAAAAATGTTTTGTCTATTCTGTCCAAAAAAAGCGGGGAATGCACATTTGTTTGAAACATTTCCCAAGTCACTGTTTTACGTCTTTGAGCGCGCATGGATCCTTTGATTAGATCCCGACGAAAATCCGATTGTTGTGAGTAACGTATCAAAGCCACTTCTTCCGCTTGATCACTATCATTATTAGTATTAGTACTAGTATGAGTATTGATATTCTGATCGTTATCAGTATAAATTACCACACGTTTGGCTTTTCTTGAACGAATACCAGGATCCTCCGTCGATCCTTCCTCATTTTCCGCCTCTTGTTCTTTCAAATCGTCGGTCAATTTATATGACCATCGAGGAACCTTTTTACCGATTTCCTTTATTCCAATGGATTTATTTCTAATAGTTTGATCGTTTGGATCAGTTTTAACTGCATCGAATAGAAATTTCAAACGTTTCATTTTATTTTCTGAGTCAAGTCTTCTTTGTTCGTCCAATAAAGTAAGTCCTTTCAAATTCAAACTAGGTCTTGATTCTTCAGCTAATTCACTGATTGAGTTCAAGGAATGATCAATGTCTGGCGATACTAATTCTTCATTAAATGCATCCATTTTATCTTCAAATTCTTGGTAATCAGAAAGATTGGGGAGGATACCATGAATCCTATTTATCCAAACCATTCCTATGGAATCCTCTGTCGAAATGATTGAATCATCCACGATTGGACGTGAATATCCTTTTTTTATTGTTCCACGATATGGTCCATTTAAAAAAGGATCATACACTCTAGGCAAGCATTCTTGTTCATTCTCATCATTGCACAATCTTATCCTTTTTTCGAGTACATCTAGAGCAAGAGATCCCTTGTCTAGAGCTTCCATTCGATTTCTGAATTCATTGCTCAAGTTGTGCCTTTTTTGTTCATTAGTATAAACCCAATGATTATACAGATCTTTGGGGGATAGTTTTTCTGTCGTGCACAAAGAAATATTCCTTTGTATCATTTTCCAAAAAGTCGAAAAACTAGGCGGAAATGTAAAAGATATTCTTTTTTTTCCACTACTTGGACATGTGGAAAAAAAAATATTGTGACATTTCTGTTCGTACAGAATTTTTCAATCGATCGTTTTTTATATAGCGCAATGGACGATTCCATCGTTTATAGTCGAAAATTTGAGTCGATAAAGGTTTTTCAAACCAAAAATAGAATTCCTCTTTATCTTTATCTTTAAGTTTTTCCTTTCCATTCACTCGGATCTCTTCCGTTTCATCTAGTTTGTCCGGATCCTCCTTTTCTTCCGAACAAAAGGAAGGGTCTTCTTCGGTGGATCCCTCTTGTTCCTGTTTAGTCCCCTTC